>NW_015785603.1:0-1684 GCF_001515625.1 Sinocyclocheilus rhinocerous | reverse complement strand
TTTTACCGTAAATGTCACAGATTTTTTTTTTTACAGTGTAGGGTTTTAGATTGATTATAATGTGCTAGTTTTTATGGTTATAGTGTTCTAGGTTTTCTAATTGTACGGTTCTAAACTGAATGTATTCTAGTTTTTATGATGACAGAGTTCTAGTCTGATTAAAACGGTGCTTTTAATGATTATAAAGTTCTAGTCTGTCTGATAATGTTGTCATGGTTCGTCTGATTCAGTAAACACTATTAAAGATATTTTTGCACTTATATACTTATGTACATCTTTGTGATATGGATAATCATCATTGCTAAATTGACATTTCAGTTCATCAAAAAAAGAACTGAAGAGTTTGCCATGGCTTCCCACCTCTAACAATGAGCCAAACAGATCTAGAGTTTTTGTTACATTTCAGATATCTGCTCTGCTGTATAGACACTGTATTTTAATAACGTTCTTCAGAACTGAATGGCTCATAGATTTCTGAGCATTTGTATCTGTTGCCAAGCAATTTTTTTAAAAATCAGCTATGAACAAACAAAAACAGAGAATGTGAGAGAATACTCTAACAGTGAAAATGATATATCTGTCTATCTATGTATCTAAAATGTTCATGCAATTACAAAAATGGGCACCATAAAATTATCATGAATTGGTCTATATGACTCAGGCATATATCTTCTAGTCATATGCTTAGAGGAAAATCTTGACACCCATCCTATTAAGAAGTAAAGATGTCTGATTCTTGAACGGATCATTCTTTTTAGTCAAATGTTTCTATTTGATCCAATTCAAAAAAGCGGTCTAAATGAACTGTCCATGAGTCAGACTGATCTTATTCAAATTGTGGATTCAGTGAACCAATCACAGAGGTTAACGGCTCAATGGAAAGAAGATCAGTGAGTAATTAGTTCGATTTCTGTATTTTCCTCACACAAAACATCATTTGGCTTCAGAAGATTTGTAAATAGCACATGAGTCATATTGACCGTTATGATACGTTCACGGTGTGTTGCATCATTTTTGAAGCTTTCTGTTCCCATCCGTTCTATTTGCATGGAAATAAACAACTATTTTCACCAAAGAACAATAAGAGAGTGAGTAAATGATGACAGATTTTATATTTTTGGTTAAACTAACTCTTTGAAGTGAACACACACACATAGATTATCAGCTGTGAATCTCTTTTTCTCTAAAGCGAGTCGCTCTCTTTTTCTGAGATACTGTAAACCTTCACAGGGTCTCCCGCTGAGAGAGAGAGAGACGTCTGCACTAGTCAGGGCAATTTATGGGCTCAGGCCTCACTGAGTAACAACATATAATAGAGCTTCAGCCAGAGCGACAAATCAGTGTTTGTGTGTGTGTTCACAAAAAGACACACACACATGCTAATGCAGAGTCCAGGTGTTTTGTGGCATCCTCTCTTCCTGTCCGTTAACATGACACTTCCTCTTTCTGCACTTACTGTAACTAAACTGCTAAAATTGACCTGTTGAAATCTGATCTTGACATCTGACTCTGGCCTGGTCTGTTCACTGAGAAATCTCAGATCTGTTCTTGAATCTGGCCAGCTCAGAAATCTATGGAAGCTTGTTTCTGCCACAGAATATAAAAATAAAAAATGTAATTGTAACTTTTTATCTCACAATTCTTGCTATTGCGAGTTTATAGCTCACAATTAAGACTTTTTTTT
>NW_015785602.1:0-1683 GCF_001515625.1 Sinocyclocheilus rhinocerous | reverse complement strand
TTCATAAATTAATGAAAAAAACAAACACTCACTCCATCACGATGGGCAGCAGTGATCTGGTTTGGTAGATGTGTTTCTCCAGCAGTAGTGATCTGCACTTTGTATGAGCTCTCTTATGTATTTATAATGACAATGTTATCTCCAAAACAAGGCCATTTAACACATGGGGTCAGGATCCTTCTCGTATAAGTTTCTGTTCTTTGCAAGGTTTTGTTTTCGGCAAATGAACAGGCGCAATGTCCACCGAACATTTCAGGGTAATTATATGCAATATATATGACTAAGGATGAAGCTATTTATGACATGCATTGTTATCATTATAGCTATGTTGTATAGTTATTCTGGTGCAGCTTCACACAATCAACAAGGTGCATGGAAGGAGAAGTCTAAAGTATTAGGTTTTAAGGTTAATGCGATCTACTATAAGTGTAAACACCATCGATATTATCAGAAAGCTGAAATAACACTACAGTTGTAAAATTGTAAAATGGTTTTGCACTAAATGCTAGATTAATTAGGAGAATTTGAAGCAATTTGATTGAGTTTGAGCCATTGTGTCATTTAAAGGCTTGACCGCATTTCTTACAAAATAATTTTAGTTTGTACAGCAAATGTCCTCAGCAAACATGGCTGCAATTATTTGAAACATCATCTTTTATTGTTTCAAGTGAAGTGACCCAGCACTTACAGATGACATTGTTAACAACGATACAATTCATTCTGAAAACCTACTTGCGATGAACAGGATACCATTTTAAGTCATTAAAAATAATATTAAATTACAAGTAAATAAAGTCAGGGTGGAGAGAAAAATATACGGAGAGAAAAATTTGACACTTAAATGAGACTGAATGACACTGATTGATTGATTTAGTTTTTAGATCCGTCTAAAATGACCTATTTTTGGTTATCATTCTGCCAGCTGACAGTGAACAAATCTATGGTAGTCTTATCAGAAAGCTGAAAAACACTACATTTGTGAAATTGCAAAATGATTTTGCCCTGATATGCTGGACTAATTGGGAGAATTTGAAGGAAATTGGTTGAGTTTGGGCCATTGTGGCTCTGAATATGACGATTTGCCGCATTTGTACAAACTTTTATTTTGTACAGAAGATATACTCAGCAAATTACTTGAAACATCATCTTTCATCATTTCAAGTGAAGTAGCCGAGCACTGACAGTTTAATTTAATTAAACAAATCATTAAAAATAATATTAAATTACTAAATAAATTCAGGGTGGAGGTTTACTGAGAGAAAAGGACATTTGACACCAAAATAAAAGTGAATGACTTGAACTGTTTGACTTTGTTTACAGATCACTCTAAAATGACCTATTTTTGGTTATTATGCTGCCAGCTGTCAATGACCAAATCTATAGCAAACAATTCATATCTAGAATTTTTGTTTTGACTGATCAACATCATTTAGACAAGTAAAGAAATTCAAATTCTGCTACTGGTATTTTCAAACTGTTTTCACAATATGAAATATGAATATCTAATGTCGAGACAAAGTTATAATTTAATGTTGTGCATTTTTAGTTCACAACTCCCATTCAGTCTATGGCTGAGCTATTGCTTCTTTCTCAATAATTTTCTGGATCTCGTCTGCTGTTCTTCTTTCGTTCATGTGACGAAGAGTTTTGATGAGAGCTGGGTAGGCTCCATGTAAACCTTGT
>NW_015785601.1:0-1683 GCF_001515625.1 Sinocyclocheilus rhinocerous | reverse complement strand
AAGACTTGGAATTCTGAAAAAAAAGTCACAATTGTGATACATAAACTCGCAACTGCGAGAGAAGTCTTAATTGTAAAAAAAGTCACAATTACCTTTATTTATTTATTTATTATTTATTAAGATATAAACGTACAATTTTGAGGAAAAAAAATCTGAATTGTGAGATCAAATTAAAAAATATATTTGTTTTTATTCCTTGACGGACACACACACACACAAACTGAATTGCAAAATGTAGATGTACCAATTGCCTTTTTATATTTTTATTTCTTGGTGAAAATAAGCTTCCTTATGAAACAGTGGATCAGTCCAAAACAGAAGCTGGAAGGCCAAAAGAAGCAATCAGGCAGAGCTGATGAATATGGATAACAGTTTGTGACATAGACACTGGCCCATGGGGGACTTGACCAAAGAGTTGAGCAAAAGATTTGAACCAGAGAGAATTTTTGTGTTCCTAAATATTTATGTAGAGGAGTAAACACAGTGCTGATCTTGCACTAGGGGAAAGAGCCACACGCTGCACTTCCCCCACTAGCACTCTCTGTACAAAGTTCTTAATTTATGTTAATGTGCATCATCATACAAACTCACTCAGAGAGGGGACACATAAATTTAGCCTCAGCTGTGCAGTCTTCTGTACTTTGTGTTCATAAACCCTGGGAAAGCATGACCTGCGTGACCATTACAAAACTTTTTAAAGGGGAATTCAGAGAATGCATTCTGCCCGCTGATAGTGGCGTATATATTTGCACGCTAGGTGTTGCTTTAGCACCTGATTCATTAAAAGAATTATGCAAATTGGGTATCTGTGAGCCTGTTCTGAGTGCTAGGTTGTGGAGGATGCAGCAGACTATCGCAATGTGGCATGTTTTAAATCATGGCTCTGCCACTGCAATCCAGGACCCACAGAATATATCATATATATGCTCAACTACATCAATTGATGAATAATTGTTGCCATGATAAACAGAAAATGTGGGTTAATGACGTAATGCTTTTTAGTGCAGTCTGTAATGTTGTGCAACTTTCCCCAAAATGAATGATATTTAAGATTTAAGACAAATAATCAAATAAAAATAGTAAATTTTATTAGAAAATGTAGCTTTGATGTCACAGTAATAAATTAGGCTATATTGTAAAACATTAAAATAGAAAATAGATATTTAAAATAGTAACAGTATTTCACAATATTACTCTTTTGACTGTATTTTTAAACAAATAAATGCAGCCCTGGTGAACATAAGAGACTTCTTTCAAAAACATTAATAAATCTTACAGAACCCACATTTTCAAACAGTATGGTACTTAAAAGCTTGAAACTTTGAAAAAAAAATTAAATTTTGAAATTAATGATTGAAATGAAGATGTGTACGTTCATATGTATTAAGCGTGTAAGGAAAATGTTTTTCCTTCAAAGTTACAGCACAAAACACTTTTAGAGTCATTACATTGAAACTTCTCTTGAAAAATGGTTTAAAAAGTTTTCAAAATCATTTGCAACTAACATAAATACAAAGTTTACATTCCTAAGAACTTGGACTATGTGTTTAAAACTAAATTTGAAAATAATTTTCTTTTTCTCTATATCTTCTCATATGCCATTAACTCATGTTCTGTACATAAACATCTCTTTTGAATTAAACTGTATGCCTACATTCTGCTGGTACTGTACAAGCTAACTAG
>NW_015785600.1:0-1681 GCF_001515625.1 Sinocyclocheilus rhinocerous | reverse complement strand
TGAGCTGCAGGTTGGTGCCGTTTTTGGCCAGTTTGGGATTGGAGGTGGAGAAGGAGAGCGAGGAGCAGTAGAGGGATGAAGAGGAGGCGGATTTCATGGGGTGGGCGGGTTTTCGATCCAAGGAGGCGTGGCTTTGGTTCAAAGGGGCGGGGTTTTGGCTCAAACCCATCGCTTTTTGGATATTGGTCAGCGCATATTTCTGCCGACTCTTCGAGCTTTGCGTTTCTTTGGAAACGGCGACCACGCCCTCCTTTATGGTGTCGCAGCTCAGCTGCTGGTTGTGGGAGGAGCGTAAGTTGAGCGAGGTGGGCGGAGTCAATATAGGCCCGCTGTGATTGGTCGATTCTACGGTCGATGCGCTGCGTCTGAGAGGAGGCTTCTGCAGTGACATCATCGCAAACGATTAATCGTCTGCTGAGAGAGAGAGAGAACGATGGTTAAATTATAATTCATGTTTCTGGGCTCATTATTATAGATGCTTGTTTCTGCCACGGGATAAAAATTTTTAATTTAATTGAAATATCTCACAATTCTATTTTATATCACAATTCTGAGTTTATATCTCGCAATTCTAATTTTTCCTCACATTTCTTACTTTTTCCACAATTCTTTATTTTTTCTCGCAATTCTGACTTTATATCTTGCAATTCTATTTTTTCTTACAATTCTGACTTTTTTCCCTCGAAATTCTAAAAAAATTTTCTAGCAATTCTGGCTTTATATTTTGCAATTCAGACTTTTTTCTTGCGATTGAATTTTTTATTACAATTCTTAGTTCATATCTCACAATTCTGACTTTATATCTTACAATTTTTTTTTTCTTCTTGCATTTCAAACTTTTTTTCTAACAATTCTAATTGTTTCCCCTCACAATTATGACTTTATATCTCGCAATTCTACAATTTTCTTGCAATTCTGAAGTTATATCTCACAATTCTGACTTTTTCTAGTAATTCTGACTTTTTATCTTGCAATTCTATTTGTATCTAACCAGTCTGATTCTGACCTTTTCACCATCAGTTCTGACTAATTAGCTTCATTAATTCCTGTCACTGAAAACAGAGCTGGGAAAGGATGTTTAGATATTTGCCAAAGGAAAACACACTCAAATATAATCACATCTTAGTATTTTCTCATATTAAAGAATATCCCAAATGTGAGATCTTGTTGATATCTCATTCATTTCTCCAAGACGGCAATGAGATTAATTCAGATTTGTACTTTTCTCCTGTTTCTCATGTGTTTCTCCCTAGATTTTCTCTAGTTTCATTAGATATCTCAATTATGTCTCAAATTGTTCTCAGATTTGTCAGAGATCTCAATATGAACTCAAACATTTCTCACCTGCCATCCACATTAATTCTATCATCTACTTTTGTACTTTTAATGATCACTAAAGTCGTTTATATTGACTTCCATAGTTGGAGGTAATGCATTACAAGTAACGTGACAAGTTACTTTTTCAAATGAGTAACACCAGTTACTTTGTTTCTCATGTATTGACTGACTGCTCTTGTGTTGCCATGTTGAGAGAAATCAGGAGTAAATGCAGAGGCGTTGTGTGTGTATAAATATGAATCAAAACAGTGAAATGCAAACTCAGAATATGACACACAAACTAAACAAATGTTAAGTAACAAAAATATCCTTTATGTATTTAATGCCATTTTATTAACCAGTG
>NW_015785599.1:0-1653 GCF_001515625.1 Sinocyclocheilus rhinocerous | reverse complement strand
ATTATTATCATCAATGTTGAAAACAGTTGTGCTACTTAATATTTTACAGAAACCGATAAATTTTCTTTGTTCAGGATTAAATGGAAGGTTCAAAAGAACAGCATTTATTTGAAACAAATCTTTTGTAAAATGATAAATGTTCTTACTGTTACTTTTGATTAATTTGTCATTCTGAATGAAAGCATTCATTTTTTTCAGGAAAAAAATAAAATAAAATAATTTTACTGAACCCAAATGTTTGAATGGTAGTGTACCTATTTCCATTTTATTTTCTTTCTTTCTTTATTTTTTTTCTCTACTTAACAGTGCACTTCTATTATTGTTATTATACCACAACATAATATATTCACTATACTACTGAATGGAAACAAGTGAATTTTACATGAATGCTTTTTTTTGTTTCACACTCCTGTCAGCACTTAATTATTTACCTAATAAATACTCTGTCATTAAACGTGTCCACTGGTCCGGTCCTCAGGTTGTTCTGATTGGCGATCATCTCTTTCACCCATTCCACCCATGTAAAGAGACGCAATATTCCTGCATCTGCCATGGCCTCGACAAAGTTAGCATCCTCTACCGTATCCCCAGCATCAGCCAGAGTTAAACGCATTCCTACGATACAGACAGACAGTCAAGGTTGGCAGGGGTTTATGGCATTCACATTCATAATTCTACATTACAGGTCACAGAAAAAAAAGACATATCCTCTTTGAGGGGATCACAAAGTTAGACTTTACATGCATAGGTCTTAAACCTAAGAGTCTGACCGCATGTAAAGTGTTTGACCTTCAAATGACTTACCATCTGCTGAAAACTTGGCAATGGCTTGACTCAAAGTGAGAAAGTTGCCAGTGGATTTGGACATCTGGTGGGTGTATAAACATCTAATTAGACGACTGAAGAGGACCATCCACAACATGCGTGTTCATAAATACAGAGGAACAAACAAACTACTTTCTTAATTGAAATACCACAGAAAGCAAACAAAAAAAAAAACTTGACATTTAGAAATGTTGCCTTGTCAACTAACTGAAATAAAATACGTTTAAGCACTAAAATTACTAAAACTGAAATAAAAATTAAAGGCAAAAATAAATATTTAAAACAACAACAAAGGCACATAACATTACTAAAACCTAAATTAAAACAAAAGCTGAAAAATAAATAAATGCTAGATAAAAATGTTAATAAATACTATAATAGTATGGTAATTTATGGACTTTTTGTTAAAGAGATTTGTAAAGATATCCGTAAAGCATTTCTCAGAAATGTGGTCCTCACAATTACACTGGAGCACAATTTATTGTACTGTAGCTAAGGTTAGAGCAAACTCAGCGCATGTCTTTCCCAACAAGAAAGACAGAAGAGGAATATCATCTCACCTTTTCAGAGTTTAGCAAAAGATGACCATTGGCACGTACTGCTTTTGGCCATTTGCCACTATCATGAAAACAAACAAAAAAATTGCAAAGAGCGTGAAAATGTGTAGCAATGCAAATATCCATCAGGGTGACAAATTGAAATTAAACGGCTATATTACTACTAGAATATTACTTTCTCTTCACTGGTTAATGAATATAAAAAAAATTTAAAAAAAAAAAGGCCTTCACCTTTAAAGGGGTCATATGATGCTGCTAAAAAGAACATTAT
>NW_015785598.1:0-1683 GCF_001515625.1 Sinocyclocheilus rhinocerous | reverse complement strand
AGTGAATATTAAAATCGGCGCTCTCGAGTCGGTTGTTTATGGGCCGTTATAAGTGCATTATTGTGAATTAAAGTTGCCGGCAGGAACTGTGGTAATCATGTTAGTGTGCTGAGATGAGTTTAGAAGTGTCACGCTGTCATCCAGCTGGACTGTGTTTTCTCCACACACTCATATTCTACATAATTGTCTTTCTTCCTTCACAGATTTTCTTGCTTCCAAGCTTCATGAATATCCTGTTTTAACCTTGCAGTTTCAAAGTTTGGCTGGTTCATTCCCTGGTTCAGTCTGTAGTTCTTATTCTATATTCTGTTCTTTTTACAATTCACTTTGGTGCTACTACATAGCAACCACCAAGCAAAGACCTGGAAACCACTCAGGACACCCTAGTAACCACCTAGCAACACCCTAGAAACCAGTCACAACACTCTAGCATTGTGGTTATGACTTATGCATTGGCAAACACCATTAACATTTGTAAAATCTATTTATTTTTACAATTCACTCTGGTGCTAGTAACTAGCAACGCCCTAGAAACCACTCAGAACACTCTAGCATTGTGGTTATGATATTTGCATGGGCAAATGCCATTTACATTTTTATAATCGAGTTATTGTTAAAATTCACTTTGGTGCCACTACATAGCAACCACCTAGCAACACCCTGTAACCCACTCGCAACACTCTAGTACTGTTACAATTCACTTTGTTGCCATTGCATAGCAAACACCTAGCAACACCCTGGAAACCACCTACAACATCATAGTATCATGGTTGTAACTTTTGCATGGGAAAACACCATTAAAATTTGTAAAATCGAGTTATTTTTTAAAGTTCACTCTGGCACTAGTACCTAGCAACGCCATGAAAACCAGTCACAACACCCTAGCATCATGGTTTTGACTTTTGCTTGGGCAAACACCATTAACATTTGTAAAATCTATCTTTTTTACAGTTCACTTTGGTGCTAGTACCTAGCAATGCCCTGGAAACCACTCAGAACACCCTAGTAACCACCTAGCAACGCCCTAGAAACCAGTCACAACACTCTAGCATTGTGGTTATGACTTTTGCATGGGCAAATGCCATTTACATTTTTTAAATCTAGTTATTGTTAAAATTTACTTTGGGGCCACTACAGTACATAGCAACACTCTGGAGACCACCCAGAACACTTTAGCAACCACCTAGCAACCCCCTAGCATTATCTTCGTAAATTAATTTTGGTGTCACTATAAAGCAACCACCTAGCAACACCTGGGAAACCACCCAAAACACCCTGGAAACGCCTAGCAACGCCCTGGAAACCACCCTAGTATCGTGGTTGTGACTTTTGCATGGAAAAACACCATTAACATTATAAAAATATTTATTTATATTTATTTTTGCCTCTTTTTTTTTTTTGCCACAACAGAAGAAATTACACATTTCACCCATAATTCACACATCATTCTCATACACAAGAGTCCCTGCAGTCTTGTCACCACGACAGGTGATAAACCCATAATGCAGCACCTTCGCAGCAAGCTTTCCCTGCTGTTTCTGTGATTTCCTCATTATGTTAACCAACTGGACGACACTCACCTTTTCCTGATATTGCCTGCGTGAGGAGTCCAGCGACTGGATCAGCGCCGTGGCGTGCCCGACAAACATGGCGTAGCAGGTCGCACCCACGATCATGCTGAGG
>NW_015785597.1:0-1674 GCF_001515625.1 Sinocyclocheilus rhinocerous | reverse complement strand
TGACCCTTATGACTGGTTTTGTGGTCCAGGGTCACATATGGTTGTGTCTGTGTTGACTATATTTGACTGGTGGTGGATTACAGGTCAAGGGCTTGATCTGGTACCACAAATATCGCTGGGTGGATAGACTAAATAGGATCTCCATCATCGGAGAACCCTCATCCCTATACTGTGAGTGACTTTTTGTGTATTTTTGAGCTTTATCTTTCCTTGTGTTTTCCCCCACATCTGCTGCATTGCACAACCCAGTGCACAAGTGCATTTAAAGAAAAGAAAAAAAGATTTACATTTGTTGGCAGTTGAAATGTTGGTGAGATGGTGAGCAGTGAGCATGCAGATGCCTAAAGTGTGCATATCTGTGTGACTCTACTGTTCACAGGATTTTAGCTGAGTGCAGATCTTTGAATTTTAGCCTCTAGTCAGCTAATTGTGTCTATAATTTTTGAATAGGTTTTTCCTCCCACTCTACACAACAATGTTAGTGAGTTTATTGTTTGCCACAGTCTTATGTGTAGGAAGCAACAACAATAGATCATGCTGACCTCAGGTCTGACCTTTTCTGGTTACAGGAAATCAGCAAATGAATGCAATCCTTTATTTCTCATAGCCTTAAGTCCACTAGAGTAGAGCAAAGCACTTTCTGTTTACTTAGCATTTTAATAATAGCATATTGCTTATCAGCTTTCAAATAGAGTACTGTTAAGAATACTCTTGTAAATAACACTTCTGTTCTATGCCATGAGCTGTGTTTGGATAGAAAAACATTGTTCTGATTTGCTGTATATTTGCATTTAAATCAGCATACAGAAGTATTATACATTAACTAGGGCTGGAGAAAATTACATGTTAATTTTTGTAATTAATATTGGCTGTTCAATGCTTTTAAAATAATTCACAAATGCATTGCTTTTTTTTTTTTTACTTCGCGAAGCTACGATTTTTAATTTTTTTCCAAAATTGCGGTACTGGTGTTATTATCTACACAATGCAACAATCCTGAAAGTATCTGCAAAAATGTACGTCTAATGTAAACAATATCCATTTTCAACAACACACAGGAGCCTACTAAGAGAAAAAATTATGAAGGAAGTTCTTGTTTTTTGCATTTATTCAATATCCCAGACAGTTTATTCTAATTTGCTATGAGGGTCTTTTTCCTCTTGGCTGCTGCTTCTCTCCATGGGCATCCCATATAGCTTGCTGAGTGAGATTTAAGCCCTTATTTCCTGTCTGCAATGCAGATAGTGGACTGACCTCATCATCCCTATGAGTCATGAGGCAATCACACATCCCAGCACTGGCATTGTGAGCTGCTTCATCTTGGTGCTGCACATCTCGAAAATAATTTTTGCCCACCATAATGGAATAAAACTGTAAAACTCGCAAGTTTATTTTAATAAAATCTTAAAAAGTGAAAAAAATAAAAAAGGTTTGGCAGGGGCTCATGAATGGCACTCAGGCGGAGATAGAATGGTAATGGTTATATCTTTGTTTTCTGATTGGAAGCATTAAATTAACCCCTCCTATGAGCTTTGATTTCGAAAGATTACTGATTACAGATGTTAAAATTAAATCTTTAATTTGAATTTTAAAGGGGTGGTTGATTGTGATTTCACTTTTAACAATATATAGCATAAACAATATCTGCAAAGTTACGAAGCTGAAAGTTCAATG
>NW_015785596.1:0-1652 GCF_001515625.1 Sinocyclocheilus rhinocerous | reverse complement strand
GTCCTCAAACACAGATGAGATCCTCCTAGAATGGCCTGCTACACAAGAGCCAGTAGCTGTTGCAGAAGAACCAATAGCTGAAGAGCCAGTTAAAAGAAAAACCAGTGAGTTACATATAGGACATCTGAAGTCTGAAGAGGCACCATTGGTTGATGCTAAGGCTGCAGAAGATGAAGAACCTAAGACGGAGGATGCTGAAAAGGCCTTGAAAGAAGACAAAGAACTTATACGACTTGTTGAAAGCATAATATCAGAAGAAAAGGAGCAAGCATGTGAGAACGAGCCAAATGGTACCAAACAGATTAGTGATGAACTGATGAAAGTAGCTGATGAAGCTGATAGTGTGTCTTCAGTTGTAAAATTAGCAGTTGATACCGTCGATGTTGAGGAACCAGTCGTTGGAGCTGAAGAGCCATTGCTGGTTGCTGAAGAAATTGCAGATATTGTTGAGGAAATCTTGCACATCACTCAGGAACAAGAAAGCCTTGATGCAGAAGCGTCAGAAGAACATCAAAGGAACAAGTGCAAGGAGACTTTGGTTGTTACAGAGGAATCATTAACATCTTCTGTGGAAGCAGCGCTGATTGCCGAAGAAGAAATCGCTCCTGCCACTTTTGAGTTAATCTTAGCTATTAATGGATCAGCGACTGTAGATGAGGAAAGTTGGGTGATTATTGAAGAACCAGCTCTACCGCTAAACATCTCTGGACTTTCAGAAGAACCTGCGCTCACTAAAAGTAAATGTAATTCAGCAGATTCTTCTCAATTGCTTTCCCAACTGAGGTCCGCGTGCACTAAGGTTTTAGAAGATGCTTCATATAAGCCGCTCAGTGTCGATGTATGTGCCGATGAAAGCACTATTCACATCACAGTTGAGCTTTGCCCGGATGAGTTCACATGTCTGAATAAGGTCAGTTATAATACCGATGATCTTTCGACAAGAAAGCCGCTGCATGGACAAACTCACCGCATGCGATTCACTCAGCATGGAAACTTACTAGCTCCTTTCCTCAAGATGCTTGTCATCGATTAACACAAAATTAACATAAACTACTTTGTTCCTGAAAGTGACGTCGAAACTTCCTATTATTAAAATATCCCGTGAATGATTCTTAGCATGTTGGCTTATTGTTTTGTCTCTATATAATGTACACTTCTAGTCAAATTTTGAAATAATTAAGATTTAGTTTATGTTTTTGAGAGAAGTCTCTTATTTTTTAACCAAAAATACAGTAAAAGCAGTAATATTGTGAAACATTATTAAAATTTAAAATGACTTTGGTGTTTGAATATATTTCATATTTGGTGCTTAATTATTGTCAATTATTATTAGTGCTCAATTATTAATAATGTTGAAATGTTGAAAGCTGCCTAATGTGTGTATGGAAACAAAAATACAATATTTAAAAAAATACATATTTTTTTGATGAATAAAAAGTTAAATGAACAGCATTTATTTCATCTTTATATTCTTACTAAACTATATAATAATAATAATAATAATAATAATAATAATCTTATTTTAAATATATAATAATCTTATATTATTAAATTTATATATATTATGTTTTTACTGTATTTTTTATCAAAATGGGCTTCTTTCAAAAACATAGTTATTAAACTATAATACATATGTTATTCTAATATTATTC
>NW_015785595.1:0-1681 GCF_001515625.1 Sinocyclocheilus rhinocerous | reverse complement strand
CCTGTCATTCACCACAGGAAACTCCTGTCAGTGGGGAGGCGGGATGTTGAGTGATTGGCGTTTTGGCCATCCAGACAACTTCCTCTGGTCGGAGGAAGAACATTAAAATGTCTGGGTCAAAATAACCTGCCTTTCTAATGTCCTCTTTAACCTCTACCTGCTTCCGAGACAATAACTTTCCATGAGTTTCTCTAGAAAAGTGATCTACAGATATACATATTCCAGACACAAAAGTTATATAAAGTGCGTATGATATTGATTACTTACTGAATATATAATGTGTATACTTGTATATAAATCCATACACACATATTAAATTTAATCTCATTTTCTATATTGTTGTCTATTATTTTTACATCCTTAATGTGAAAAAAAAAAACAATAATGGAAGAACTTATTTGACATTTCTGCGCTTTTACAATTTAATTATTTCAGTACCAGCTTTGGGCCAACATGTGTTGCATGTTTGGATTTAACTTTCAGTAAATCTATCTGTACAAAGACAGACAGAATGCCAGAAAGCAAGGTGCATAGGTAAAGTGGGCTGGAGTGTAGGGGGGTTGGACAAACGTCAAATTCACACCCATCAGAAACACATTCCAGACAGTGTGTGTCTGCAGAGGCTTGTGTGATATATTCTTGGGTACCTCCTACTGTAGCTAAGGGTGAATGTTCAGACAGCTGGAACATTAGACATTCCGACAATGTATTTCCTCTTATATATGATAAATGTGCGTGTGTGTATATGTGTGTGTTTCCCATTTTCAAGTCAAGCTATGATATGTGATCTGCTTGGGAATATAAATCAAGTCCCTTCTTTCTGACAGATACACACATACTGACACAGTGGTGCTCAACGAGAGGGTCATAGGTCTTTTCTGATTTTTTTTTTTTAAATATTAAGATGCAAGTAACCTTATTATTGAGGGCTTATGAAGAAAAAATACTTTCCATCAGTGTTATTTTAGTATTACTGAGATACTATTAAAGTTTTTATTAATAATTTGAATTTGTTTTTTATTTTCCATTTTAATTTTAACTCTGGTTAAAATTGTATTTACTTTTATTATGGTTTTTTTTTTGTTTTATAAATATGTGTATATAGTTTTTATCCATTTTTATTTCAGTTTTAGTTTAAGTTATTTTAGTATTATTGCTAAACTAAATACAAATGATAAATGTTGCCTTGGCAACTAGCTGAAAAAAGTCATTTAAATTTTATTTTAGTAAAACTTCAAGTAGATTTTTAGGGTTTTAGTTTTAGTTAACTGTAATCACCCTGCTTTCCATATCTTTTGTTGCTGACATGAGATCCTTTCCATCAAATTAGACTATGGCGCTAATTTATTCAACTATAGGCAAAAGCTTAACAAATGCTATAGGTCGTATGAAATACCTTCATCCCCAATAACCATGAACACACCACACTGAATCCAGTCCTGAAGCAAAAGCAGTTGAGAACCGCCAATCTAACACACACGCACAGCCTAAAACTGTTGTTGTTTATTCTAACAGCCTTTTTGACCCCTTAGGCCTGAAGACACAGCAAGAGCAGGTGAGTAGAAGGAGAACAGATAGCTTTAATGGATTCAGGTTTTTTTGACTGAAACACCTTTTGAAAGCAAGCTTTAAAAAACCATTTGAGGGCCTTTTAAAGTCTTTGTCCTCCTCTTTCCTCTCT
>NW_015785594.1:0-1678 GCF_001515625.1 Sinocyclocheilus rhinocerous | reverse complement strand
AAGAAGGCTTGATCCCCCCCTGATGGACGTCAAAACTAGATGTGGCAGAAATGGAGGATTTGAATGCAGGAGTATTTCATAAATGAAACAAACAGAAAACAAGAACCAGGGAACACAAGTATCTACATCAACAAATGACAAAGTAATAAAGGAAACATGTCCACTTAGGATCTCTGTAAACTTCTGTGAAGATTCTGTTAGGTTTCAAAATATGAAAAAAGAATGTCAAAGTGAGGACAAAGTCATGGACACTTTATAGTTGTCAAAATATGTAATGAGCTACACTGCTGGTAGGACACCTGTGTGAACTTGAAATGACATCATGGCCAAAAAATCACCTTGAGAGCAGTTAAATAAATAAATGTTTATTTTGAGACAAGCTTTACAATAATTTGTTTGCAGATGCCACTTGGTTTGCTATTTTGTATGTAATGCACTTAAAGTCAGACGTTGTAAAGTGTGACTTAAGTGTCCACTTTGCGGGACCACTGTATATCTATAATATTTATAGAAAGCCTGTTAGAGGAACTACTGAAAGAATGTTTTGACCCCCATAATGCATTCAGGTCTGTTTTGACCCAGAAGAAATAAAAAAAAATTGTTACGTGTTTCGTGTCCGGGTCATTTTGGACCCGGGTATGTATGGAGTACCATTAGGTGCCAAAGAATACTTTTTCTAAAATGATCTATGACGTTATATTGTTGTCAAAAAATACAGATTTTTTAATGCATTATGAGGGTTAATAAATAAAGGAAAACTAACTGTCTTTTTATGCTCAATTGAATAAAAGCATCTCTCTTGCCACCAACTTCCTCCTTACACGGGTCGGTGATCTTAAAAGACCTTATGCATTGGCCATTACGGCGTACTGTTTGTCTGTCTGCCTCACTGACTGAACTCAATCACTGTCAGCTTGGAAGAAACTCAGAAGTCTTGCAAAACCAGGTATCTTGCCATATAATGCCAACTTTATGGAAGTGTTGGAAACTTTAAATACCTATATTAGTCATTCATTATTAATATTAGTTTTTTTCTGTAAATTCTTTACTCTCTCCTGCTCAATTAAACTGATTAGCGGAAGAGTGTCTTGTTTGGCAAGATGATGAAAATACGCGGCTGGTGAATGAGGCAAAAACTTACCGTGTGCCCCCTGGAGTGGCATTAACAGTAGAGACCACCGCATACGCTCTCCGGACTGCACTTGCACAGAATGACTTATTAACAATGACTTATTAACAGCAAATGCTGGTGCATGCTTCATGTCTTCACAAGAGAACTATGAAGGAGGTTTTAAATCAACACAGGTGGGTCTAATGAGACTGAATGATACCTACTATATGTCTTTTACTCTAATTCCAAACAATATTTTAAAGATGATAACACTATACTATTCAAACACACTTTAGGACACTATCATGGCTTCGGAAGCCCTATCAGAGTATATCTGAAGCCCCCTTCCGTACAATCAATGCACAGTTCACCATTCAAGGGAGGTCTGAGATTGAAAAGCTGACTTTGGACAAAAATGAAAAAGTGGAAACAGAATTAAAGGTAAACAGAATGTCACAAACGTATGAATGCCAGTACTGCAATTATAGGCTTTTTTTATTAGCTATATAACACATTTATATTGAGGAAGTTGTGGCCTAATGGTTAGAGAGTCGGACTCGTAACCCA
>NW_015785593.1:0-1674 GCF_001515625.1 Sinocyclocheilus rhinocerous | reverse complement strand
TCTTTAGTGTATTGTTTCTGCCGTCCAGGTGCTGTGCTACATGGATTAGGAATTGGCAGTTAATTTTTAAAGGCATGTTGAAAGAAATATTTGAATGTGTAAGATAAAGTGTTTTATGGAGGGATTGCAGTGCGCTTCAAATATTTGAAAATGCCCTTGGCAAAGTGGGAGTATGGATTATATTAGAATAAATACTTTTGACTATGAAACTATGAACACATTTTAAAAATGATAAAAAAAATACAAAATCTATATATAGACCCACCTTTATTACCAGCGTTCAAATTGGTTTATTGTGCACTACCCTTAACTGACAATCAATACTATAAGCAATGACTCCATATGCTTATATTCACTAATCACAGACTTTTAAAGATAACTGATTTAGCCAGTAAACACATTGGGATCCCCACGCCCAACTTATCCAACTGTTTCACTTCATCTGTGATTTGTAAAGTAGGCCTTGTTCAGACTGTCAGTCCAAATCCAATTATTTGTGTATCCGATTGGACTCTGATTTAAATGATTGACTGTCCACACACTGTGTATCGCAGCAGTTCAAATCCCATTTTTGTGTCATTTTACCAGATATCTGCATTGGTTTCTAAATGACGTTGTGTTGGTAAGCCTATGCTAAAAACATCAGAAACAGCGAAGTTTGCAATATGGACGTTGTCTTTCAATATGGCAACATGTTGCTGTCGCGCTGGATTATATGTAAGGAATAATGCACGGCTAGCTGTGCATTAAATGATTTTAATGCACGACGTGGAGGCCAAGAACCACCCGACGCAAAGCCTCCGCGGAGCACATTAAAATGGTTTAATTCACAGCCAGCCGTGCATTATCCCGCTTATATCATAGTCATTTGCCAGCATTGATAAGTTAAAGCTGTTAATGATGTTTGCATTGCAATATTTGACCGGAGGGGGTGAAAATGACAGTTATTTTCGTCAATTACGGTTCGTTAGCTCTAGCATTCTGCCCGCTTCAGATCAGACACAGAGATGAAATATTGCAGCAAGATCACATTTATTTGAACGAATTATCGATCGATTAATCGATCAAAAGAGAGAGAGAGAGAGAGAGAACCGCTTCTGTTTTAGAGCCAGTGTTTTGGAAAGGAAACTGGAGTCAGTATGAAGCCTACTAAATGCATTTAACAGCTCAACATTAATAATCACGTCAGGTTTTTAAAGCACAGCGAGCAGCCGCTGCAGTAAACATCATTATTACATTGTTCCATGAGGTGAAGATCATGAATTCTGGAATTTCAAACACAGAATACCTTGATCTACAGTCGGCCGTCAAACGCTTCCCAGAATAGATGCCAATAAACACACAGCGTTAGAGACTTAAAGCTAGAAACAATTAAAATGTCAGTTCGTTTAAGAATCATCATTACTGTTCAAGCTGCATCTTAATAATGATTCATCTGACCGTGTGATGTTTACATACTTCACAGAGCTAGAGAGACGTCAAGACACGAGAGACACACCAGAAAACACAGCAGACAGGACAGAATAAAAGATTTAAAAATAAATAAATAAAATGTTAAAAGATGAGAGACACACTAGAACATGCAACAGGCAGGACAGAAAAAAAGATTTTAAAATAAAATAAAATAAAATGAATAAAATAAAATAAAATAAAATAAAATAAAATAAAATAAAA
>NW_015785592.1:0-1681 GCF_001515625.1 Sinocyclocheilus rhinocerous | reverse complement strand
CGCTGAAGACGCAGTGGATTACATTTGTTTCTGAAGGGAATGCCCCCCCAATCTTGTGGAAAATGGGCATCCGATGACCCCTTTAACCATTTAACAGGTTATTTTTGTAGCGTTTTTACAGTCTTTTACCGTTAAATTCACGGTCATTTATTACAGTGTAATGTCGTTCATGTGCATTCAACTCCTACATACGATCTTTCTGACATGACTTTAACACAAACAGGTGGAACTGATTTGAGGACCAGAACTAAATGTTGTTGTTCATTATAAAAACTATACTTTCATGATTCATTGATGAACATAGGTGACCTTTTTTTTTACACTTTCTAAAGCCACAGTATGAAAACAGCAAACACTTAAATGCCTGTTAGACCTGTTATCCAAATCACCATCCACTGTCTTCTTATGGAGAGATCATTAGAGATCAGAGAAACACAAGTTCAGCTGCATTTAATCCTCAAACTGACTGTGAACAGTGCAGAAAATCAGTGTGCTTTCTTTTAATGTCACCATGCGTTATCTTTTCCTGTCCTCTGCCCCTCCCAGTAAAGGACAGTCTTTTTCGGCGCATGGCCCGAGGGTACGTAAGTACTCTTTAGCATTTCATCTCACAAACCCCCAGCACCCAAGCGCTTTTCCAGCTGTTGCTGCATGTGAGGCCAAAACTGCTGGTAATCCTTTTAGCGTCCGGACCGCAGGGCTCTGCACATCATGACTTTAATCAATTTACACATCAAACTGTTCACGGCTGGAGGGAACACGTGATGCTCAGGTAGAAGACAGAAAACAACTGGCAGGTTTTAATCGCAATTACATTTGCTGAGGAAAATGACAATGGATTTTCGGTTGAGCTGATAAAGTTACTCAATTTTCCACAGTTGACTTATGCTTCCTTTTGTTGGAAGTGAAGACATTTTGTCCGCCACATGAATGTTTTTATGGTGCATTAGAAGAGCTCTTCTGCTGTTTTTATTTAGATAAGAAATTGATATTTCTGAATTGTATACCATTTTAGTGCCATACAACCCACTATCTAAGTTGCAAACTGATTTGTATTCAGCAGGGTAACAGATTACATTTAAAAGTAAGCAGATCTGGCTCATGTCATGTAACATAAATGTTAGACCCTCAGGGTGACTGGATAATGTTTAAGGGTCTGGGCTGCTAAAACAAAGGTTGGGAGGTTCAATCTTAAGTAGTCCTGTTTTATCATCATCATCATGCCCTCAACCACAGCTTGCTCCAGGCTGATAGCAACTGGTGCATTTAAGTCACTTTAGATTAAAAATTTTAAATGCCACGTATCTAAGACCTATGGATGAGTAACTAGACCTGTATGGGCTAGGTTTAAAAAATGGAAGTGAAACAGTGGTTCTTGTAAAATGAATTGTCATGGAGATATCAATGAATTTGTAAATGTCACAAAACAATTCATTTTCAGCTGTTTTGTACACTGTAAATTGAAAAAAATAACCCTTTTAATGATGCTGATTTGGTGTAGAGCCCTGCACGGGCCTCAAATATAGGCCCTAACCCGGCCCGTGTCCGACAGCTTATCAGAATTACCGGCCCGAGCTCGACCCGAGCCCGTCTTTTTTTCCCCTTCTCCCAAAACGGCTTATACTACTGTTTCAACTAGTTCAGTTTTGTATGTAATGGCAAAATGATTATATTTTGTTTC
>NW_015785591.1:0-1681 GCF_001515625.1 Sinocyclocheilus rhinocerous | reverse complement strand
GCGAATCTACAAATATGAACGGTACGCTGCTTAAAAAGCGAAGGCTGGACTGTGTGTATGCGGTGCTGTTGTGGCTCCATCACGCTGTGTGGATGTGCTGTTCAGCGGCCGAAGACCATCATTTCAGCATTGAGGTAAGACTGGCCCAACATCAGCATCAGCATCTTCAGCTTGAGTCATGAACACAAAAGCGTATGTTGAGAATGGGCGTCCTGCTTTTACTGAGACCTACAAGAAGGGGATATATCGCAGGTCGTAAATAAATCAGGACAGCACTTGCACAGAATCACATTGAATCACCTGGTAGATCTGAATGTGTGCTATGATATATACAGCTATTCTGTTCCAGTCTAGTCTAGTTTAGTCTGTACTCCGTAGACAGGAATGCAACCCTGTTCTGTTATTTCGGTATAGTAAACAGAAATGCTATAGTCCAGTCTGGATTTGCCTATTCAGTAATTCTATGTACTGAAGAAGAAGAATGCAATTCTATACCGTTCTGTTCTATAATTCTGTATACAGAGCAAAATGAATAGAAGAACATAAAAATAGACTAGACTGGAATGGATGAGAATATGCTTTCTGTTTACGTTGTATAACAGATAAGTGGCAGTTCATGTTTACCTTCTATTACAAAAAAGAACGAAGTAGAATATCATTCTATTCTATTCTGTGATGTGGCGTACTGAACAAAATTAATTCCTATTCTGTAATGCAAAGCAAATTGAAATGTTATTCTATTCCATATAGCCAGTTCTGTTATTCAGTGTACTGAACAAAATAGAATAGCAATCCTTTTATTATTAGATTAGATTAGAATAGAATGCTATTCTTAACCAGAAAAGAATAGAATGCTGCTATCCTATAGAAAGTAAACAGAAATGTCATTCTATTCTGCCATTCTTAGTAACAAGTAGACTATTCAAATTCTATTCAATTCGATTGTATCAGCCTATTCTCTAAATGTGTGATGAGTAGCCTAAACATGAATTCTATTCTGTTCTATTCTATTTCCTTGTATCGATGGACAGAAATGCTAACTGAAGTATTCCTTTAAACATGCTTCATACTTAATTGTGCATTGTTACGCAAGTTTAATTCACAAGCTCTTAACAGTGCAGACCTGAGGCTTGAGTGAGAGAGAGATCTGCAACAATCAGAGATATTGCTCCTTCCTCTGGTCCAAGAGATGACAATCACACGTCTCTGACTGGCCATGCGACGATCAATGGGGTGATAGGGGAAGCAAGACCTCGAATTACTCAGTGCTACTCAACCGCAGACTCTTGCGATAATGTGATGCACAAAAAGATTATGTAAGTTGCTTAGCAACTCTCCCCCAAACTCCTTTGGACAGGAATGGGCGCAAATGTGATGTTTAGTGCTGCTGGCAGCGCTGGTTGACATTGAGAAAATTTGTCACCCGCCCGGTTCTGATTGGCTGGGAGGCGAGAGTTGTAGAGGGTGCTGTGCCAGTGGATCAGCTCATGGTGGACATGGTATTGTCATGATAATATTGATGCTCTTTTAGAGCAGGCTGTATTGATGAAACTGTCCTTCACAAAATTATGCTAAGACCAGTGGGACAGAGCCATCTGAATGCTAAATTAGTGGTCTTCACTTTCTTGGTAACTAAAACCTCTTTCTTCTTTTCAGCTCTCTGCCACCCATGTAGCTCCTG
>NW_015785590.1:0-1679 GCF_001515625.1 Sinocyclocheilus rhinocerous | reverse complement strand
TGAAAAAAAAAAAAAAAACTGCTGTCCAAGGCTCAGTGAAACATATATTTGATAATATTGATTTATAGTTCGACATTCTAATGTAATTTACTGAATTAAAAAATTCATAATTGATTTATGATAATTAAAAAATATATATTCAATGCAAAAAAGATTTAAATTTAAATATATGCAAGAAAGACAATTCAGTATGCAAATATCAAAGACATTAATATTATGAGATTAGATTGTAAACTAAATGCATACACTTTATTACAATAGAGTTTTAATGGCAGGTTAAAAAAATAATAAAGTTGGTTTATCTTGGTTTTATTTTTGTATAATGATTTGTTTTCTCATAAAATGTTATTATTAATTTTTGCTAAATTATTAAATTTTGGCTTTATTTTATTTTAACTAAGCTATAAAACATTGTCATTTTTTTTTATTTGAGTGAAGAAAGACAGTATATGAAATTAATAAAATATTAATTTAAGTATATGCAAGAAAGACAATTCAGTATGCAAAAAGACAAGAAACCTTTTTTTGTGGTAAAACAGTGTTTTACTGTGACTCAGTTATAAAATATGCGATTATAAAAGATGGATAGATAAATATTACACCGGAGCACATTCTAACAGTTCAAGATTTTTTAACTTAAATCCTAAACTTATTAGAAAAATTTAGTGTTTATTAAAAAAAGACATAACACACTGAAATGATCTAATTAAGGCTGAACGTAGTCTGTACGTGAATCTGTTCGGCCTGAATTAATTTTAGAAATTTATGGAGCGGAAGAATAATAATAGAATATATTAGGGATATCCGTACAGTGCTGCATAATATAAAAACAATGCTTGAATCTTGAAGTTTGCCAGCACAGCAGGACATTATTTACCAGTGGCTCCACACTGATTCATAAAAATATTTAATAATGTCTTTTCAAAAACATTTCCATTTGTCATCTGGTAGTTGAGCATTACTCTACATGTTTATAAACAGTGAGTCATTTCAATAAACTCTCATCATGAGCACATCTGGAAATTATTCATTCAGTTTAATAGATGTAGTACACAATTGTTCAATTTCAAGTTTGTATTGAACTTTATGCAAGAACTCTTGAATTCATTTTGTTGAGTTTAATTAAACTGAAATCTAATTGTCAAATCTTAAGTAAATGATACTATTATAGATAATAAAGTGGACTCTTATAAACCACCTATATAAAGATCCACCTATATTTGTAATTCATACAGTACACTGTATCAAATATGTTGAAAGCCGAAAGTTGACCCATCCAGATCTTTTGTCAAATTGATGTTGTTATTATTTTTTCCCTCCACCTTCAGGTCATAGGGTTTGAACAAGAAATAAGTGTGCTTAGTTCTTTGCTCTGTTAGGCCGCGGTTTGTTGTTCGCTGTTTGTAAGTTTAGGTCTTTGGATATTTGTCTAGAATGGCCAAATAGTCGTAAATACTACTGTCACACTTTAGTTTGAGGACCAATTCTCACTATTAACTACAACTTTTGCATCAATAAACTCCTAATTTACTGTTTATTAATAGTTAGTGAGGTAGTTTTTAAGTTTAGGCATGGGGTAGGATAAAGGAATCTCAAATATTGGCATGCAGAATAAGGCATTACGTGCTTTATATATACTAATAAACAGCCAATATGCTAGTAATATGCATGCTAGTTAA
>NW_015785589.1:0-1681 GCF_001515625.1 Sinocyclocheilus rhinocerous | reverse complement strand
CTTACAGACTATAAAACAGACACACAGTAAATTAATTCACAGTGTAAAGAATCAATGTTTTGATCATTTGTTTTTGGTATCAATTTTTATCATTTTTAATACTTTAACATGTATTTTAATTTAATTTATTATTATTATTGTCTACAATTGGTTATTTAATGTCAATAAATTTGATTGCTGATTAATTAATGTATTAATTTTTTATTTTAAAAACACATTACTTCACCAAAGTAACAAAACAAAAAAAATGTCAAAAATAATAAATAAATAAATAAAATAAAATACAAACATTTGAAATTCAGTTGTCTTATTATGACCTTGAACCCATCTTCAATTCTTTTGAATGTCAATGTTTAAAGAAGAGATATTTAATATACACTAGCTTACTTGTATTCCAAATGAAATTGATGGTCTTGATTTGCATTTGTCCATATTCACTTATAGCATAAAGCAAAAAATGATAAGTGAACAGAAGTGACTGGTGGTTAATGTAATAAATGTTGTAAGGTCTGGTGCTGGACTTACAGGAGCAGCAAAGGCCTTGCTTTCCCAATCCGATCAACATATTCAGACACAGGTTACAGTATGCCGGTTTACTGAAGTGCTTCAGTCTCCACACATGCTGCCCGTCATCCTTTACATTCTGCAATACAGAAAGAGTGAGAAAAACAAAGATAATAACAAGAGAATGAGAGGAAGACAGCTTGACAATGATAATACAACTATGACAACAGTGATGAAAAACATTATGGCAAATTACATAAAGTGTATTCTGGAATCCTGCTGAGACAATGCAAAAGTTGAAAAGAAAGGAATATGTCTTGAAAAGTGTCAAATCTGCATCTTTAAAAATCTGGATGACACTCCAAATAAATCAGATACCAGACCATTAATGCAGCTGTCAAAGCATTTAAAATTAGTCGAGGACACCATCTAGTGGGCAAACAGAGTGTAACATCTCAATTTATCACACTGATGCATTTGTATCTGTTCTTCTGGCTTGGATGAACGGATAGATGTACAGACAGATGGACAAGATGGACAGATGAACATATCGGACATACACATATAAATATGTAATGCTTAATTGATTATCACAGTTTCGAGTCCCAGCAGCACTAGCAGAGGAATGGTGGTCAGGCCACCCTGGACCCACTCTTCAAGAGAAACCATCCCATCACGGTCATAGTCAATCTCCTGCATCATCTCCTCCAAAATCTACACCCAAAACCAATAAAAAATATGTTCATTACTAGAAAATATGATCAAATTCTGCACACACTGTCAGGCCAGGGTCAAATTCAAGTTTATTCTACCGGCTTCAGTTCTGTGACGTCCCACTCCAGATACTCCGCAACATGCATCATCTGACAGATAATGTGCTCCAGTTCCTGTTCAAGAGGACAAAACATTTTCTGCGTGACATCACTGTAACTCTACACAAAGATCTAGTGTTGGGATGCTCAATCCTACTCCACGACATCTATACCTTCTTGCAAAAAGTTTACTTTCAACTCTAACAGAATACCTGAAACAGGTAATCAAGGTCTTTGAGTTACAGATAAATTACTTACTTCTTGTATTTGTAACCCTTTCTGAGCATTTGGCCTTGCATTTGTTTGTATTTTAAGTGTAAATTATTAGATGTATGTTATGTTATACAGTATGTACAGTATGTATG
>NW_015785588.1:0-1679 GCF_001515625.1 Sinocyclocheilus rhinocerous | reverse complement strand
AAAAATGTGAGGGGTGTACTCACTTCTGTGAGATACTGTACATAGGCCTATGTATATTAACAATATATTATAGTGGGTGTGGGTGTAATTTTAGGATGATTAAAAAAAATAATCCCCTGCATCTATATAAAGTCATGATGAAGGATGAGGAAAGACTTTGATAGTGGCCCAAATAACAGTTTAATGTTTATTAATTTCCACCATCACCACAGACAGAAAAACAAAAACAAATACAATTTAATAAGCCTATAATTATGATAATACATTTATTGTAAATTGTTCATTACTCCTTCATTTTTTACATTCACATACAAAAAGAAACTAAAACATTAATCTGAGATCCCATGATAAAGGCAGAAGAAATAAACATGACATCAGCATCAGACCAATGCTTGATTTCAGTGTCACTGAGTTCCTCTTAGTGTACAAGGCCTTTAGCCCATTTTTAACATTATACAGCTAATTCCTTTTACACAGGTATTTGCAACAAGGAAGCATCTATAGTCTATGGCTCATGAAATGAAGTTGTTTGGAATCTGCATCTATTCCTGAGTGTCTCTCCTTCTGACTTGCTCCTCTCTGTCACTGGCTGTAGAGTCTATTCAAGGTTGATATCAGTCCTGGATTTTAAAAAAAGTTTCATTTTTGTTAAAGCCTCAGAGTCTAAGATTCAAAACGAAAACAAAAAGAAGTTTAACATTCTTTCTCAACGTGGGAAAAAAGTTTACATTGATACTTACACTTCTGCTCAATTTGAGAATGCACAAGGATGCAGTTAGAAAACAAGAAAATGATGCTCTTTAGAATGTTTCATAGCAGTGCCACTTTATAAACGGTAAAATTTGTATTACTTGAAATTTAAAATACGTTGTGGTCACAAATACAAAACTGTCCTTGGAAAACTGGGCTGTATATACCTCACAAACACAAGCCCCCCTCATTTTAGATATAAAAGAACAGAAACTTCACTTGCTGGTTTAGGTGACATCAGAACCAGGGGGAGTTCAGCGGTAATATCACTGTGTACGGAAGATAAACATGTCTTGAGTACTTTCACTGTTCACAATGGTAAACCACATCACACCGTGTACTGCTGGATTTATTTTCATTGTTGGTTAATGACAAGGTAACTCTAAGCAGACTGTTCCTCGTTACGCAGTGTTTGGGCATTATCACAGGAAAGATCTTCTTTAATAACACAGCAAAAGTCATTAGAGAAAGAAGGAGGTAAAATGCTCTCTATGACTCTTCACTGAGACATTGAGATGAAATGTAAAGATGCAAACCTTAATGTTAGGCTTCCCAAGAGACCACCTCCCATCATCAGGGTAACCTTAATTTTGTAGGAAACAACAAGGCCTTGTATTTGTTTATCCATGTTGGGTAGCAGACTGCAGAGAGATACAGAGATTCAGAAAAGTCACCTTGTTTATCTATAAGTTTTTTATACTGTATAAAAATACAGAGATGTTATTTGGACTATGAGCATGAAAATCTAATCTAATACCGATGACTTTTATATTTTCCAACTACCAATTTAAGGATATACTCAAATGTTGTAATAAAGATTAACTGACATTGTTGAAGAAGCCAAGTTGGTGTCTTCATCTTTCAGTTTGCCATCCAGTGAAAGACCACGTTTCTCTTTGTTATTGGCAAGCAGAGGAGTGACTCTATAT
>NW_015785587.1:0-1671 GCF_001515625.1 Sinocyclocheilus rhinocerous | reverse complement strand
TTGGATCTGGATCCAACCACGCCCCCTGGATCGTGCAGTGAGGACCATCTCCATCATTTTGAAAATTCTATTTCAAATACCTATTGTTCTTTTGAACTTTATATTCATCAAATATTCTTGTAAAATGAAGACTGGAGTAATGATGCTGAAAATTCAGATTTGCCATCAAAGGAATACATTACATTTGACATATTAAAATATAATATAAATAAATAATATTACTGAATAAAAAGAACAGTCATTTTAAATTGCAATAATATTTCATAATATTACTGTTTTTTATTGTTTCAAATAAATACAATCTTACAACCCAAAATCAATAAATTATATTTTATATATTTTAAGAATATTTCACAAAATTAGAGTTTTAATCAAGTCTAAATATATCATACATTGTTGTTTCATGAATAAATGCATGTTGTTTTCTTTTATTCTTCTTCCATGTACTGTATATTTCTTCCACATACATGGAAGAAACTTTTGCAATAAGATCAATAACACGCCTTTAGAATATAGGGCGAATTTTCATTTCACTCTGATTTGAATATCTGTTTTGCTGGAAGTACTAATCAGATTCAGACCTGATTTTGTAGCAAAGCAATGACTCAAAAAGCCAGTGTCTAAACTCAAAGAAAATCCAGCAGAGCTCATCATCATAGCTGACAAACCCTGTTCTAGTCAGGTGATTATGCAGAGTAAAATTTATCAACCATTCAGCCCGGTACCAATTAAATTTCTGGAAAATGTCAGGCGAACAATGTTTAAGCCACCTCAGATGCCATGGCTATTGACAAATGAACATGTCCCAATCCATTTTAATACGCTTTTGTTCAGCGTAGGCCATTTAAATATCTATGAATAGTTTGGAGTGCTAGTCTGATTTTTCTTGGCAGCGCCGCAAAGCTTCAAGCTGAGGCCACGTTTCAGGAGCTACATGTATGATTCTGGCTTTTTGTAATCCTCTACGCTCATTAAATGAAATCCCCGAACCACCTGCTTACTTTTTATGTTGTTTTGCTTATTCAGAAGTTGTTTATTTCACAGACACATTAGGGCAAAATCTACTGTAAATTAAACATCGCACATGCGAGAGGTCATTTGTTATCCACTTCGGGGCCCTTTGGGATATAATGAGTCAGTAATGCTGCTTTTCTTAATGCTTAATGCTTTTCTTCACGACCTGAGGTAAACGGCGAGGGCTTCCTTTTAGCATTTGTTAGCAGACATGCATACCCACACACCGCATGACCACCCATCCGCCTAAACAAAAGCCACAGATGCACACATTTAAAAGCAAATGCAAATTACCACTGCTGGTATCACTGCAGTCTGCCTGAACCTGTGCTAATATGGCTATAGAAAAGCTTTTCCATGCTAGTTCAGGCTGGTCTAGCTGCTGGACAAAGGAAGTCTTGCTGGTTAAGCTAGTTAAAAGCCTGGTGGGGACCCACATCCCAAAAGGACTCCAGCAATGCTGGGCTTTTCACATTAACAAATAAAACCTTTTACTTTGTGACCCTCAATTGAAGTGGTTAAGGGACAGTTTTACTAAACAGGGCAAATTAGCGCGAGAGTGTAATTCCAAAACATTGCTGATGGGCGTGGACATTTTTGCGGGTGATTTACTAACAATGCGCTAAGTAACAATGTTCTCTGTGGTGCCTCCTCCTA
>NW_015785586.1:0-1679 GCF_001515625.1 Sinocyclocheilus rhinocerous | reverse complement strand
TAACTATGGGTGCTCCAGAAAGGGAACAAAATGTCCAAAATAATAAGTGGATCCTGTTGTACAACAACAACAACAACAAAATCAACCTCTAGGCATTCTCAAAGCAAAGTAAAAATACTTTATTCTAAGACAGGTCTACATCATTTTGTGTGTATCTGTCTGTTCAAGTGCAAGAAGACCTGAAAGAGTTCTCAATATGAGAGGCAGCTTTCTAATCATGTGCTTTGGATGAAAACAGTGTAGGAGTGCTGAATAGAGTTGTGTTTTGCGTCTTCTTGCACTTGAATGGTTTAAAATTGCATTCAAATTTGCACGCGTGAACCGATAAGCGGAATGGAAATGCTTGTATCTCATTGAATCCATGGTTCTTGGAAATTTGGAACCGGTTCTAAAACAGAACAGGTGGGCAATTTGTGTGAGAGATTACTCTGATTGGCCTTTTTAGCTTCGTGAACCAGTGCATGAGAAGAATAGAAAAAGTGATCAAAGTGATCAAATGATGAAGTCAAGAATGCACACAGCAAGGGCTCTTCTAATTGTACATCATCTTACCTGAGGATTCAAATAAGCAAACATTGTCATAACGACCATGGTAAACAAGCTCCGCTTCTTTAAGGTTTCAACCTTTTTTCTGAACAAGTCTTCTGTTTTAAATTGTGATTGCCACTTTACTAAACTTCCACTCAAAATGACTGAAACAACTCATTTCAAATAATAAGGTTATGCGACAAATAATCCTTACATCTGCTTTCCTGTTTTATTTTTTATTTTTATCTCCAAATCCTCATTCACATCTCTTTCTCCAGTTTTCCACACTGTGCTTTACAACATAATTGTCTCCTTTTTCTAATCCCTATCATCAGTGTTTCATACTAGAATATTTCTAAAGCTGAGAAATGCAACATTTATCTGCCAAAACAAGGGAAAGCACTTTAAAATATCCAGCAGTGTTCCAGTTAATGATGGAAAAGGTTTGATTAACACATCATACTGGTATGCTACATGATATAGACTTACATAGTACTATACAGTAATATTTAATACATTAATAATATTACTGCTGAAAGACTCGGTCGTTTGAACTTTTGAGGTTATTCATGGTCTACTGATAGCAATTTAATACTTTTACACTTTTAAGACTGCTTTTGATGTTCTGTGGTTGAGGAATGAGAATAATATAAGGTTACACTTTATAATAGTTTCCTTGTTATATTATAATTATACCTTTAAGTAGTGAGTAATATTAATTAACTACATGTACTTAGTATAGGGTTAGGGTTAGGTTTAGTTGCATGTATTATACATAATGTATTGTTATTACTATAGTAAGTATACGCAACATCTGTAAAGTGTTACCTAATATAATATCACCTCGTTGTTCCCAGTTTTTGCAAATGCATTCTTAGAGTGAACCTTTAAACAAGGTTATTGGCAATTGCAGACTGTTTACATTTTAATGGAAGTTACTTCCATAATTCCCAATCCTAGTTTCGGTTTCCCTTTTTGAATGACTAATAGCTGCTGATATAAACAGTTATTTCTGCTCACGGCAGTGCAGAACTTAATGTTTCTTTGACTGTAGTCTTTGCGGTATGTTCAAGCCCAACTTTTTAGCCCAAATGGTGACAACACTGCCAGCTTTTGTCATTGCTATATCTTTGATGTCGGTTTAGTGTGCC
>NW_015785585.1:0-1677 GCF_001515625.1 Sinocyclocheilus rhinocerous | reverse complement strand
ATTATTTTAAAGGGGGGTGATTCTTTTCTATACCCACTGTACATACAAATGTATAACACAAGTCACTTTTTTTTAATATGTGGATTGAGCAGAATTGAATTCTCCCATGTACCTGACATCATGATCACGAAGTGTGCTCAGAAATTCCTCCATTATTTCTCAGTGATCTCCCTTGTACACCCTTATTACAAAAGATCAAAATCTGGGCTGCATGCCTGAGAAAAAGAAAGAAAATTCAAATCGCAGAGATGATGGGTGTAAACAACAGAATCACATTTAACACTGAGTCTGCATTAAAGTTAGTTACCAAGGGAAACCGTATACAAATAAGTTACCATCGCTGTGCTCTGAGAGAATTGAGTTGATATTTCAAGTTGTCCCTGACATACTATGATTTCAGCCTTTCGGGAATCGGGTATAACAGTATTTCATTGGTAAAATATGCTAACATGAAACAGAATGGGTGTTCCAATAATAACGAGATATTAAGCGGTGAGCTATTATTAGAAGCTGAATATAATGTGATGATATTACGTTGATAAGTGACATTTTTCAGTGTTTTTGCACACCAGGTCTTATTGTCTTATATTACTAATAAATCACTACTTGGCTAACATTAGCCTGTTAGCGTGGAGAAATAGTTCGCGCATTGTCTTAACGTTACTTTTACTGTCTTTGCACAGACAATGAATATACTCTACAATCTTTGAACTCGAGAAAAAATTTGTGTTAAAGCTTGTTTTCTGAAAATACAAATCTCACTTACAATTTCAGGGACACTTGACATCTTGTTTGTCAGATGGGGTTGTAGGGGTGACAGAAACTCAAGAACAACACAACACTAGAGAACAGCCACTCTGCCTGCACTTCCGCAGTGTCACGTGTTTCACAGTAAGGATTCTCATTGGACATGTTTGTACAGTAGGCTATGCAACATCCCTGGATAAGTTTGCTTGTAATTTGAACGATCTATTGCTAAAATACCTTTAATATCCCAGTTCCTTCCTAATTTGATGATACATTCTTTTCGTTTTTTTCCTTTCTTCCTTATATTCCTACAGTTTAATAGAACAGAAATTTCACATTTATCATAATCATAAGAAATAATGTATTATTAAGTATTGTGTGTCCTAACCGTATGTATAACTGCTTTCTTTTGTTTTGTTTTTACTAGTAATTGTTTTAACTTTAATTATTTTTTTGAAGTCTGTAATATTCTCTTCCTTTATTATCTGAGTCCCAAATCTTTTGCCAGTGATTATCAATGAGCGTTTAATTAATGTTTTTCCTTCATTTTTTTCCCAAGGGAAATCTCTATTTTGTCATTCTGATTTAACCTTTTTTTGTGGCTCCCCTATGAAAACATCCTGGCTCCGCCACTGCAGTATGTCCATTTCCTGAATCTTTAGATCCATCAGTATACATTTCTAAATATCCATAATAGTTTTTTATTTATGTATTCTCAAACCAACCTACAGATATTGTCATTTCCATTCTCTAACCATTCCTTTTTCTTTTCAATTTTGCTTGTAATTTGGGGTAGTGTGGTGCATTTAAATGCTCTATAACTTATAGAATATAACAGACTCTATTTAGTTGTCACACAAGCAAACACAATAACGATTTTTATTATTGCCTCTTTTAAGAAGAATCGCTTTATGTATCCCCCAATTGTAA
>NW_015785584.1:0-1678 GCF_001515625.1 Sinocyclocheilus rhinocerous | reverse complement strand
CCTGACGGAGGTCCTCAGCTCCTGTCTGTCTCTGAGGGTTTGTCCTGCTCATGTCCTCCCAGCGCAGGGCTCAGATCATTGTATAACACATGCTCTGTATGTGTAAAGTGTAGGAGACATTGCTAACTCTCAGCATTAGCCTTAAGCAAAGAAGGGGGCTTCTTTAGTCTTTAAGGGTTTGTAATGTTACCAGCTGTATTTTTCAGGAGGCCATTTTTTGTTTGATGGCAGGCAGGGGATTAAGGTGGGTTTGGTGCATGTATTTAACTCCTGTCAATTGTCAGGGTTCAGAATGAATCAGAATCGTTAGGCAGGCTACAGTAAAAAAGGCTTTACTTTTGTGCTCGCCTCACTCGTGAAGAAAATCTCGCCCCTGTCCTTTGCGTTGAAATCACACAGACACTTAAAGTCTTTGCCAGTGTCGGAGAGACTATTTAAATATTTATTAACGTGACAAGAGGAAATCTTGAAGTATACTTGACAAAACTCTGCCAGTTTAACATTATTAAGGCTAGCTGTAGCCTTAGTAGTTTGAAGTGAGAGCATCTGTGAGCTTTAAAAACTTTTCTTTTCTATTTACCTTGCTATTTTTAATCCTTAGCTGTGCCATTATTAATTCTTTTAGTACTTTTAAGTAATACATTTTGTTAGAAAAGTGTTCATCCTTTGCCAATTGATGAGATAATTTCAGTATTTTTTTCTATTAGAAGTGGCATAAATTCAGTTAATTTACACTCTCTAACAGTTGTATGTTTTAGTCACTTAAAAGGACTGACTTATCAGAGTAATTTGTTCAGGAATTGGGCTACACTGGTCGACTGCATGTGTTTGATTTACTAAAAAGAATTGACTCAGTAGAGTCGATTTTTTGGGAACTGGAGTACACTAGTCACATTGTATGTGATTTATTCATTAAAAAGAACCAACTCTTTAGGATCATTTGTTAAGGAATTGGACAAAACTGGTCACTCTGTATGTGTTTGAGTCACTAAAAAGAACCAAATGGTTAGAGTCATTTATTACAGAATTGGACTACACCGGTCACACTTTGAGTTTTTGTTTTTTACAAGTAAGAATTGGACTGTGCTGATCACATTGTATGTTTGATTCTCTAAAAAAAAGTACCAACTCATTAGAGTAATGTATTCAGGAATTGGATTACTGATCATGTTTGATTCACTCTTTACAGTCTTTTGTACTGGAAATGAACTACACTGGCTGTGTTATATGTGTTTGATTCACTAAAATGAACTGACTCATTAGAGTCATTTGTGTTGGAATTGGACTACACTGGTCGCCCACTAAAACAAAAACAAACTTGTTAGAACCATTTGTTCGGGATTTGAACTACACTGGTCACTCTGTACGAGTTTTATTTACTAAAAAGAACCGACTCATTACAGTCTTTTGTTCAGGACATGGTTGCACTGTATGTGTTTGATTCACTAAAAAGAACTGACTCATTAGAATCATTTGTTTGGGAATCAGTATACACCAGAATCAATCTCAGTTTTTTGCATTATGTCCAGCTTTGCCTCCTGTGGAATGCAGTGGAGAGGAGTTTCACTGCCATGCTGATGGGACCTGCATCCCTGAGCGCTGGCGCTGCGATGGGGATAAAGACTGCGAAGATGGCAGTGATGAAACAAACTGCAAAGGCGTCAAGAGAATGTGTGAT
>NW_015785583.1:0-1678 GCF_001515625.1 Sinocyclocheilus rhinocerous | reverse complement strand
GGAAAAAAAAAAACTATGGAAGTCAATGGCTACCAACAACTGTTTGGTTATCCACATTGTTCAGAATATCTTCTTTTGTGTCCAACAGAAGAGAGAAAAGAAAAAGTCATGTAAAATTCAGTACAACTAACCCTGCCTAAGTTTTGCTAATATGCCAGCTGGCGTTCACTCTACATAATTTCTTCCATTGCTTCTTTATATCAGTAGAAATTCCTTCCACTTAAATGAGTCACTCTAGTTGGCATGATATACTGTAATGAATGATAGCAGCACTGGGACGATAGTTCACTATTGAAAACTGTCATCATTTAGTCACCCTCACCTTCAGGACCAATGAAACACTCAAACAAGTTGATCTAACAACCCAAATGCAGAAAAGTGGATGTTTTCTCCTCATTTCAGAAAACCACTGCATGTTACAGCACTGAGGTGACCTTTTAACATGGGGTCTGTCTCTCATTAGCAGGGCTGCAGCTAACCCCAAATCCCTCTCACCCTTTCTTCATCTGTAAGCCCTTCCTTCGCCCGTCTCTCTCACAGCCTGGAGCCGTGCCTCAGGAAAAGCCATAATCCCTCAGGCCAATAGAAGACAGATGCGTCCCTCACTCTCTCTCAGTCTTTGTGTCTCACTTTCTCTCCTTATCTCTCAGTCTGACGCATACACATTAACACACACTTGAGCGTCGAGTCCCCACACACCCCTTTCTAAAGATCTGATCCGGCCTGGGTTTTCAAGGCTTTGTGGATCCATCTATCTCTATCAGTCACGATGTAGAAATGAGCCCCTGTGGAAAGAGGATTTGGACGGTGGCATATGGAGAGCAGCTGTGTGTCAGGAGGTGAATTGGCACTGATTCTGTACCTGCTGAGGACCGTTGGGAATGTTAGGCTGACGTTCTCGCTCCGCTGGACAGAGCAGGTGATTCGAGTTAACAAATTACTCTGTTGACTGAAGTTTATTTGATTTTGGTCTTGGGATTCTCACAGGAAACTGGAACAGGAAGTCCACAAGTTCTGTGCAGGTGTTTGTCCAAATCAACAAACAACAAAACAGCAAGCACCTGTTTATCTTGCATATGCACAAAATTGATCAAGGGTTAAAGGCGTGTGCCTCTCTCCTCTGGCTGTGCTGAGGGTCAGTGTCCTGTAAACAGGCTTTTGACTTTTGGTATGAAGTCTAGTCCATTTTGTTGCTTATTCTGGTCAAGAACCAGCCACTTAGACAGGAAGAGACCATATGACAGATATTTAATCACAGTTCCAATCACAGTTTGTTTTGCTTGTAAATTACTTTTAAACAAATATATTTCTCACAAACATTTCTTTTGTCTTTTTAAAGTCTAAAAGTACTTCTCTTTTTAAAAATGTGAAAAAACTAAATATTGAATTTGAAAAGTGGAATCGTGCGTATTATTATCAATGTGGAAAACAGTTTTTGCTAGTTAATATTCTGTGGTAATACTGTAATTGTTTTCAAGATTATTTGATGACTAAAAAGTTCAAAACAACAGCATTTATTTGAAGTAGAAATCTTTTATAACATTATAAATTATACTTTTGATTAATTTTAGATGTCCTTGCTGAATAAGTATACATTTCTTTCAAAAATAAAATCTTACTGACCCTAAACTTTTGGGTAGTGTAAAAAATGTGAGTCCTACTTCATATCTGAAAAAAA
>NW_015785582.1:0-1678 GCF_001515625.1 Sinocyclocheilus rhinocerous | reverse complement strand
TAGTCTGATATTCATATTCATTTTATTTTTCCATCATATTTCTATTTTCAAAATTTTAATTTTTAAAAACATTGATCAAAACAATATTCCTGCATCTGTAATTGTACCAATTCAGGTGTAGCCTCGGTGCTGCCTCTGCAGTGCGAAAATGAATTCTGTTGTGATTTCATTTGATTGGTCACATGCTCTGGTGTCTTATTATTCTAATTGTAAGTAATGATTAAATATTAGATATTTCTCAGGCAGTAAATGTGGATTTCAGATTAATTTTAGGAGTGCTGGTTTGGTCTTGGTCTTGACTCGGTCTCGCTCTGCCTTGGTCTTGTCTTGGTCTCAACCCCTTAAAGTCTATGTCTTGTCTTGGTCTCAACACACTCTGGTTTTGGTCTTGACTACAACACTAGTAGTATAGTAGTAGTAGTCATTTTAGTGCTTCAACCTACACATATTTCAGTTAGTTTGAACTTATTCCAAATTGACTTATATGTGGCCAAGGCAACATTTCTCATTCTTGTTTAGTTTTTCATCTAATATATATTTATTTTTGTATTTCAGCTCAAAATTAACAGAAATGTTAATTAAGCAACTCCTCTTTCTGCCAAATCAAGTTAAACTTCTACTCTGTGGTAACCTGCAATTTTTATCTAAAAGAGCAATACCTGATTGAACCCATTAACCCACTGAACTGTTGATATAAATGAATGAATATATAGGTTAGTTCAGTGATATGAACTAATATTTTGAACTTGAATATAACAAGTTAATTTAGACGTTACCATTTTTAGGCTACCACTATTTTCTATTCTTTTTTTCTTGTGCCTTTGACCCTTTGTGCCTTTTGTGCAAGTGTAAAACATTGCGACATTTTAGTTTGCAACGTAAGGTCCCTTTAAACTACCTGCACACACACGCACACACTCAAACAAACACATGCACACAACAAAGATATTTTGAGAGTGCCATCTGCGATCGTGCCAACACAGACTGAAGTTCCTGTAGATGTCTCTCTTGTTGATCAATCCTTAATTATTCCCCCGACTCCTCTTCTGGCTCACTGCCCTTCAATCCCACACTCTTAATTACTTTTTTTTAAAGAGAAACAAACAATTATGCAAAGATCTTCACTCTTCACTCTTCTTTCTTCACTCTATCTTCAGATCTTCCTTTTATTTATGGAGAAATACCTCTGGGAGGAGGAGTGGGGCAAGAGGGAAGTTAATAAGTTCTCATCCTTCTCTTTTTTGTGAGATAAATGAATTGATAAACAGAACACTCTCCCCAAAACTTGCGGCTTGACAGCAGGCACAGTCCCAGAAGGCATTGCAGCATCAGTGGATTTTTGTCTCAGTGCCGTGATTGGATAGATCCTGTGCTCCGGTGTTGCCGCGAGGCACAATCAGACACGGCACTGCTGGAATCTCGGCCCGGTCGATTGGAGCTGTATTTAATGGCTGCTGTTGTTTCCTGCTTGTACACGACAGTGTTGAATGAATTAGATTTGTGGCCTCTGCGGCTCACAGATCATCCATGAATAAATATTACAGAATATATTTATGACGTATTGATTTGCCTCTGTGCTCAGACCGAGCACTGATTATGTACAGCGGGCGGTTTGTGAGCCGAGGGAGTGTGTGGTGCGGCTGCTCTGCTCTGCTCTGCTCTGAAGGAGAACGGTAAC
>NW_015785581.1:0-1677 GCF_001515625.1 Sinocyclocheilus rhinocerous | reverse complement strand
AATTTCTCAAAATGAATATCCAAGTTTCATACTGTGTATTATAATGTTATGATGCCTGAACTTGTAACATTTAACATAATCGATTTTATATTTTATTTTTCTTTATTTGTTTTGATAAAATAGTGGTAAATTTTAATAACAGTCATTTATTGGTAATTGGCCTTAACATGAAAAAAAACAAAACATCGGCTTATAAGTATCGGATACTGATTGATTTTATTTATTTCAATTTTTTTACTTATTTAGACAAAATAGTATAGAATTTTAATATCAGCCATTTATCGGTTATTGGCCTTAACATGAAAAAAACAATTATCGGCTTATCAGTATTGGTCGATTTATTTTAGTGTTTAGTGTTTTATTTTCCAATTATTGAAACAAAATAGAATAGAATTTTATTATAAGCCATTTATCGGTTATTGGCCTTAACATAAAAAAATATCGGTTTATTGGTATTGATCAGCTCATTTTAGCTTTTAGTTTTTATATAGACAGTGTTTACTTATACAGACAAAATACTTTAAAATTTTAATATCATTTATCGGTTATCCATTTATCGGTTATCCACCTTAACATGAAAAAAATTATGAGCATATCATTATGAGCTGATTAATTTTAGATTTAAGAATTGTATTTTTCATTTATTCCGACAAAATTGTATATAATTTATCAGATAAATAGAAAAAAAAAATGTCTTATCGTAACGGCCATAATGTTACTATTGGTGCATTGTGAGATGCTCTGTTTCTCAGCACTGCATTCTGTACATATACTCCATCTTCACTAATCTGTGGCCTGGATGAGCTGAGGTCTCCTGTAACAGAAGGAGGTAGTTCAGAGAGGTTGTGTAGGCAGGAGAATAGCCGTCCATTGTGTGTTGCACCATGCTCTGTGTTTGAGCAGACAATGCATGCCTCAGGTCAGCTGCCTGAGCTCTGCTACAGTAGCGCATTGTTTGCATGATCCACATCTCGCTCTGGAGACAGTAGACCTCTCAGCTCTTGACGGTGACTCAGGGGCATCTTTACACACTGGCGACAGTGTCTGCTGATCACACCTCTGCTGCCGCCCGCTGAAAATCTCAGTCATTCCGCTTGTCTGTGAACTCATCCATCTTTCTCGAAGACAAGCCTTGTTTCTTGCTTTCGGCGTCAACTTTGGCATGTCTTTGAGGTAAAATGATAGGGTTTAGTTGTGAACTGCAGGTTAGCTGTGTTGATTGGCGACCCAGCTGTTTGAGTGGTATGTTTTCCCAGCACCCCCTTTCTGGTGATCTGCGGAGGTTTTTATAATCTTTTCTGGATGGCTGGGAAAGGCACGGGGAGGGGAATGTGTCAGAGACTGTTTGGGAGCCTCACTTTTCTTTAGTGGTGTCAGTCAGCAGGGCCGTGGCCTCCACGCTGAATCAATATGGCTTTTGTTGGAGGAGAAAAAGCTCCTTTACAGGCTTGGATCTTGGAGGGAAGCAGGGTGATGCAGGATAACAAGAGAATAAGCATCCTGACACAAGGTTTCAACATTCCCAAACAGGATCAATGTGACACATTTAGCAGTGTTAATTTTCAATCCTCATCTTTGATTTTCTCACAGCCACAGTGCGTACTCCTACAAACCAGTCAACGTGACCTGATTGGTTGGTTCACTTGGGGTTGTTCATTGATTTCATGCTTATTTGGC
>NW_015785580.1:0-1676 GCF_001515625.1 Sinocyclocheilus rhinocerous | reverse complement strand
TGAACAGACATCAGTTCATGCCATGTCTGGGGCTCCATAGTTTCTGACCCTGATTATGTTGCACGGCTATTACTTCAGTCTCAGTAAAATGAGAGCAAACAGGCAAATACCGATTAAGACCAGGAGACACAGTTGTTGGGAAATCCTGTTTGACAAGCAGTGGTTGAATTGCAATGTAGACTGTTTATAAACAAAATCATACCTTGTATCGTAGATATATCAGCAGGATTCTTATGAATAAACATATGACTGCAACAGACACCTAAAGAAAAAAATTCTTAAATACATCCATACACTAAACACCAATCATTATTCCAATAATTATTAATAACTTTATATCGGTTCCACAACAACAAACCTTTCACAAAATCATCTAAAAATATTCAGAAAAGTCAAAAAATTATTAGATATCATGAGATTTATCTGCAAGACTACCTGTGCAGCCCAAAGCGTGTGATTTCGTTCAACCCAAATAATTGAGGCCCTGGTAACAATAAAGAGTTTTTAAATGGTGCAAGTGAATAAATCAGAGCCATTTTATATTGAATTTCTGTTTACAGTTCTTTGGAACTACATACCAGTTGATTTCAAGCAGGGTATAATTTCCGTATGGGCAGCCCAAGCTATGAGGAGAGAAGAAATATCAAATATCATTATGGACCAGTCATTTTTATAGCAGTACGTAAACTGAATAGAAAAATGTAGTAATCGTCATAGAAAAAGTTACTTTTACATGATGAAGCAATGTATTTCTTTTCTAGTTTTTTATACAAAACTCGTTATACTCAGGCCAGGAAGTCTTATATTTCCATTGTCCTTCCAACTGTGAATTGGGAATTAGAGACAAGAAATTAAAGACTGTATAGTGACTTTATGAGCAGCGTTTTCAGCCCATTACTGTTTCTCATAGTCCAACAAGATGTTTTTAGTAGACCTATCCACATTTTTCTATAAGCCTTTTAAAAAACACATTGTGAATCCAGGGAGTGATGAAGAATCTTAAGGGTAATATCACATATGACTAAAGATGAGCCTTCTTTCCATAATTTCTGTCCATCAAACAATAAAAAAAATATCTACCATTTATGTTGATCTTCTTTTGAGTCAGTCAGCACTCTGGATATATACAAAATGCAGCTTAACACCTTGAGCGAAAGATAAAACACTTGCACCCTGAGACCTGAAAAATACAAAAACAGTGTTTATAAACCATTTTAGACATGGTAGTAAAAAAAAACATCACATGCACTCAACAAGTGGGATAAACTTAATTTTTGGAACATAAATATGGAACAAAACACATTTTAAACTATTATTTATAACTAAATTTAAGTTTAGACCAGTGTGAAATTAGAAACAATGTTCTTAAAAAATATTCATTTTCAAAATATTTTATAATGTTTTGAACTCCTTGTATTATGGAAACAAGAAACTTATCATTTTAAACACATAATCTGATAATTTAACAGGACAATAAGAGAGAATAATATAGAGGGAAAATAATAAAGAGAGAGAGAAAAACGAAGACATACTAGATTGTTGGTTTTTGATGAAGTAAAACTGCAGGCGTTCTTTGAAACTATTCTGATTGACGGAGAAGTCAACCTGCACCCTATGCGGCAAAACACGTATGACAACCCTTACGAAAAAGAAGTTTATTCAAGTGTGCTATTAGT
>NW_015785579.1:0-1677 GCF_001515625.1 Sinocyclocheilus rhinocerous | reverse complement strand
TTGGTTCACTCTCTGGCTATGATAATAATAATTAAATAAATTAGCACGATGATATTGTGTATCGGTGATCTCACAGGCTGACGATAGGATGATATGACTATGAAGCATATCGCCCAACACTCTTTACTGTCACTTTTACACATTTTAATCCATCCTCTGTGAATAAAAGTATTCATTACTTTCAAAAACAACAACAACAACAACAACAAAAACGTACTGACCCAATACTTTTGAATGGTGGGCTTAAACGTCTCTGTAAAGTATATTAAAATTATATAAATAATATAAACATTAAATATTGTTAGGTTTCAGAGCCTATTAATAAACAAAATAATAATTAAAATGCAGGACAAATGTAAAATGACAGAACTGTCAATGTGTCTTGATACTCTTAGAAGATACTGCATTACAGTCAAGGAGAGTACATTTTGTAAATTATCATCAGTTTTATTTTTCCTTAACTTATAAATGACTGCTGTTTATAGTGGGACATACACAACATAAAATGTTCAGTGTGCATGTGTATTTCAATGACCGTTGTTGTTTATTCACCTGCAGAAGTGCAATTCCTATGAAGATTCCGGCAACTACGGTTAAATTCTCCTGTAACCATTTCTCAAACTGTGGTACACATCCTTTTGTGTGTATAAACATCTTCTGTTCGTTGTCCTTCACACATAAAAACACACATTAGCCAAAGATGCAAAAGGTTAAACAATTCTACTTACAAAACATTAGAGTAAGCTATCGTATGGCTTCAGAGGACTTGGAATATAGTGCATATGAACCACTTTGATAATAATTTTATGGGGATTTTGTCTCATTTTGGACATTGACAGCCCCAGTTCTCAGTCACTTCATTTATATGGAAAAGAGTGGCTAGGATCTTTAAATCCAATTTTGTTCCACAGAAAAAGAAAGTTTGTGAATAAACGATGACTTTTTGGGTGAATATTCTTTTGACAAATGCGTACTTACATCTTTCGCTCGAATGTCATATCCACACTGTGTGTTTATCACATCCTCCTTTGAGAAGAGAAACAATAAGAAAGCCAGGATTTAGTCCTCTGGATAACTTAACATTCCACATTAAATCATAGGCTTTGAGCATTATATTAAATGGAGAACTGTTGTGTTGTATGTGGGTGCGCTCTGTCTGCTGGATCTACATCACTTCCTGTTTATGTTCCCACGTCTTCTGGAAGGAGACAATGACACATTCTAGGCGGAAAGATGACTGGAAGACGTGTGTCTGTGTGTGCTGCATGCGTGTTAAGAGTGTATACGCTGTGTTTACTCACAGCAGGGTCCTTGGTGCAGCAGGAAAAGGGAACCCCACATTTCTCTCTGCTTAGATTAGTGTCAGTACAATTAAAGTAAATGTTCAGATTCCAGTCTTCAGGCCCAAAGGCTCCACAACACTCCCACTGCAGAAACATACATGCATTGAATATCCATGTGCGAACCAACCAACAGCTGAAAGCCATTACAGATTTGAACGTATTGCTGCTAGCTCACAAAATTGCAAAATCAAGTGTATTTTTACATTTTCATATTTAATATATAGTAATAGAACTAAATATGAATAACTTATTGAATGGCTAATGCATTTATGTGTGTTTATATACATACATTATATATATTAGTGCTGTCAAATGATTAATCGCGATTAATCGC
>NW_015785578.1:0-1677 GCF_001515625.1 Sinocyclocheilus rhinocerous | reverse complement strand
AAAGCGTGATTGCTTACTGGCACAGACAGCCAGGTGTTTGTGGTTTAGGACTAGGATGTGAAGTTTGTTGTAGTGCTGATGGGACAGCAGCAGTTGGGTAATTTAGTTGCTGTTTGTTAAGCTCCTCCAATACCCTGGCTTAGCTGAAGCCGTGTGATTTCTCACGCCGTGAAATCTCAGTGGGGAAAAAGACCGTGTCTTCTACCTAAATAATCACCTTGACCATGTTGACTGTTGTTGAAATTTTCTTTTACAATTGAGATACACAGATATTAATACTTTGGTTGCTAATTATGTTCATGTTATGACTGTTCATCTTGTTTGTCTAAATGAAAGAAAAAAATTACATTTAACAGTATTACTTGCATTTTAAAGATTAACCTTAACCTTGTGTTAGATGATGGAAAAGGTGATCTAAATGTAAAAACAGGTTGAATTGGGAATGCACAATTAAAAATGTAATATTGACTGATACCAATCAATTAAAAAAATCTATTAATGAGTATTTTCTCTTTTTCTGATGAGTGAAACTGTGATATGTATAAATAAAAATATTATATAAGGCTTGTTTTCAGAGGATGTTTTTGAATATGTGTGTGTTCTTTTTTTTTTTTAATTTTAAAATCTGCCAGTGTCACAAGACAAAATACTTATTCTAGATCAATTTCAGTGAAACGTTGTTACACAGCTTTGTTTTAATGTGAATTTATCAGTTTTAATTGTTTAGATATATACTTAATAAGTGACATAAGTACTTAATATACATTATAATACAAAATACAAGATAATGTATGCTTTATTTTATAATTTTTTTCTGTGCAGAGTCTCAAGCCCCAAATTCACACTTAATGTTTTTCAAACTGATACCCAGATTCTTCCACATCCTTTTACCTAAAATGGGAAAAAATCTGATCTCTAGAAGTCCGGATACCTTAGCTGTCACATGGCTAATGTGCCCTGACCTTCATTTCATCACTTTCTTAGATGGAAGGGTGGACTAGCAGTCTAGTAAGAAAAGAAGTAGCACAGAAAAACAACCTTGTATACTCTTATATTTTTTGAATTTTCAGAAACTTTACCTGGCAACTGTTATAACTAATTAGCCTGATCAAATTACGATAAAATGGAGCTCTAATTTTAGTCATCTGTTACTAGCTTCCATATAACATCCTGTCTGGACCTGGATCTGCAACATGTAAGAAGGTCACGAGTTAAGGTTCCTGTGCCACCTTTCAGTGTATAAATACTGTCTTGTGACGACCTGTTGACAGTCGTGAAATATGTGGGATTGCATGAGCTCATCCATGTCAGAACAAAGCAGGCTTTTCACCCCGTCCCACCGTAGACCCCCAGGAGCCTGCTGCGTCTGCGTCTAGAGGTCTAAATGAAGGTCGACCTGCTTTGAGACTTTACAGTTTGGCAGGACAGGTGTTTGTCTTTTGAGACATGGTACCTCTGAGAGGAAATAGAAAGACAGAACATTCCTGAGCCAAAAAGAGTTTGTTTTTCTGGTCGTGGAGCCTAAATATGGCTTGAAAGGGGAGGGCTTTAACCCGTGTCTGGTATGTGTTTGTGACACCACATGACCACCAAATTGCTCCAACAGCCAAGGTGGGAGAGATGACGTTGGCAGCCCAGAACACTTTTTATCGATGAGATCATTCTCTTGCCCCAGAC
>NW_015785577.1:0-1677 GCF_001515625.1 Sinocyclocheilus rhinocerous | reverse complement strand
TGGCGTCTGTCTGCGTGTCCGCTTGGGCGGCGGGGACAAACGTGGGCTACTGCTGTTAACATCACTGCTGGGCTCCTTCTGTAACAGACAGAGGTGAGCAGGATATTAAAAAGCTTGCAAGAGCATGCAGAATACACAAAGAGAAATATAATGACAGAACGTCCACTCTCAAACACGATCTGCACTAGGGACACTCTGCGGCGGCGCAATATCACAGCTGAGTCCTCGAGTCGCCTAAAAGAACCTGCGGATTCATGTGATGGAGACTTCATCATTCTCTAGCAATCCTGTGAATGACAGACTCATGTCATCTCCCAAATTCTTTCTCCTCTCCTCCCAGATCTCATTCGAACCGCCCTGCTGACTAAATAACTCTCTGATTCACACATTTACACCGCCCTAACACATGTAAGGTGAGAAAATAAAGAAACAGAACCAGCCAAAATGATGAAAACATGCCAGGGTTCCAGCACTTCATAAGCAATTAATTTCCATGACCTTTCCAGTCGCTTGCAAATTACTGGGTAAGGATTTTTCAAAAGCATTCAAATTCAGAATGAACAGCCAAGGAATAATTTAGAACAACTTGTGAATCAGTTTGATGATTCATTCAAAAAAAGATTCATTTAAACAAATAACACATCACTTTGGCTTGCAAAAAAAGTTTCACCTTACAAGAGAATTATTTATTTATTTATTTATTTTTAGAAAAATCAGTATTTCTTCCAAGAATTTATGACTATTATAATTATTATTAATCATAATTTTTCCACACCTGGAAAACAAAACTTCCTGATATTTGCTTTCATGTACACTGAAACCCTTGTGTTTTTTAAAGAAATATTACTTAATATCTAAATAAGACCTTTTAAATATTTTATAGATATTATAAAATATTGAAATACTAAGATATTTTAGAACTGTGCTTAACTAGAAAAGCATATTCAAAGAAATTTCCAGATTTTATGAATTGCATGGGAAAAACATTATTAAAATTGATTGATATTTCCAGATGGTTTTCAATGACTGTGGGAAACCTGCATGAAATCAATCAATCTAACTAAAAGGCTAGTGATGTAAATTAGTGACACTGTGCACTTAAAACGCATAACAAGTAAAACATAAAGAATCTTCAGTTAAAGCACTGACCACATTCAACACCAGAAAAGAGAACAAGCCCAAACCTCTTATCCCAAAAACTTGTAGCAGCGATATAGGTTTCTTTTTGTTCAAATTACTCAAAAGAACCTTGACAACTAGCACAGAACTTTATAATTAAACTGCACACACTTTCAAAACAGTATTGTGGTGGTACTGATGATATCAGATGGTAATGGCATGGAACTTCATAACTGTGATATACTACACCACAGTACTGAATACCAGAGAGTACCATGGTGCATGGCCAAAAAACATGGTAGTACCTTGAGAACACGTCCAAACAACTTAAAGCACTGCGATATGAATTCGGGATGTGTTATCATTTCAGACAGTACTCTAATGTGCAAAACATCAACAAAACACAACCAGTGTGAAGAGCCGATAACACACAGCAGCTAAAGTTACACACAAACACGAAGTTCAAAGTTTACTTTCCAAAAAATCACGAACAATGTCTGTTTTGAGCCACAAGGGGTCTGTCTCAGCTGAGCCTTTCCCTTCCCCCAACACTAGCTT
>NW_015785576.1:0-1677 GCF_001515625.1 Sinocyclocheilus rhinocerous | reverse complement strand
TTTTTTTACTACTTTTAAACCTTTACAACTGCAACTCACTAAGAAATTAAATGTGCAGTATAGAACAAAATAATGTGGGGACCAACAGTTATGACCACCAATGAAGATGTTTCTAATTTGCATTATACAATTAATTTAATATACATTTTAAAGATTTAAGTGAAACCTTAATTTAAAACGTACAAAGCAGTTATCTAAACATTTGTGCCAGAAGTTAGATCGGTGCCAAATTTCCTTATTTTATTAATGGAAATATTTTATGTAAATTACTTATTCAGTTTATGTCATAGCAAAAATACTACATTTTCAAAGTGGTCTCAGACTTTTGGACCCCTTCAAAGATAGACTATTAAGAAACTTTTACAGTAATAAGTTGTTCATATAGATCATTCATGTATGTTTCATGTGTATTTTTCAAGTAGATACTAAGATAAGATTTGAATATAAACCTTCAATGAACCTCCTACTTACAGTAGAAACATAAGAGTAAAGCACAGACTTTCTCTGCTTCTTCAACAGACAATGAAATATACATTGGTCACAGTTTATTTAAACCTGTGCATTACGATCAGAAAAAAAAAACGTTAAAAGCACTCAACACTCCAGCAAATATTACCACAACCTGCAGATAACAAGGAGTCCTTCGATATCTCCTAAATCCAATAATCTCTTCTATAGTCAGTTTGTGTACCTTTATATCTCATCTGCCAATGTTCCTTATTCCTCATAGATCAGTTAGGCCATATTTAAAACGTTTGCCTTCCATCTCTCGCAGTGAGTGAATCTATAGCACCCGTCTTGAATCTATCTCTCCCAGTGCTGAATAATTCACTAGTCTAAGGTAACTGGATGCCCCTTCACACTTTGTGCACACAATACCACTGGACCTTCCATTGGAACCTACCCTACATTACCCTGAAACTGGATTGGCTCGTATATAAGTGGCAAACACATATCCACATGCTAACTGGACCATAGATAGACAGGGATATCATGAGGCTGACAGATTATACAGAATAATTTGGAAGATATGTTTCAGAGACACTGAAATGTACTTAAGACACGTCCACTAAGTAGTGCTCACTTGAACCACCAACAAGTTTAGACTATATAGCACTAAATAGCATTTTGCACTATACAGAGATCTTTTCACTATAGAAAATATCTTTCTACATGTACGTAACAGTATGCTTTTCAGATCTATGAGTTACCCTATAATGTGACAATGCAAGCAAATGCGAATTTGCTAATCCAAATGAACTCAAATCCCATAAGGCAAAGCCGCTACGCTCAATTTTTGACATTTCACCCATAATCTTCCACTGCTGCCTACTGTTATGTAACAAAATCTTCCCCCTTGCTCTGTGGCTGTGATAGCCGGAGACAAAGACATGCTTATTTAAATATCAGCCACTAAGTAGTAGAAATTGTGTTGTTTACACATAGGTCTTCCTGCTCATAGTAACACAATCCTTTGTCGTGAATTAATAATGACCCTTGCTTTTGTTCACCAAACCTGATAGGTCATTCATAATTGATAGAAGTGTGGGACAAGGAAGGTGAGGGGGTACAAAAATATTTTATCTATTACAAAGTATAAATTAGTAATACAATAAATATTCAGGAGCAATCGGTGCATGTTATCATGGATGAGGAAGATGCTCTCACCTCTTCTAG
>NW_015785575.1:0-1677 GCF_001515625.1 Sinocyclocheilus rhinocerous | reverse complement strand
GAGACCCACGCACCCACTCCAGCACCTTTAATGATGAATTAGGTGGCAGGTAGGACTCTTGTGGGCACATCTTCTCATGGCTTATTTGAGAGGCGTTCACTCCTTTTCAGTCTATTGACTGCGTTTGCTGATCTCACTTGAATTCTGCCCTGCCTGTTTCCATTGCAAAAACACATCAAAATGTCCTCTCCAATTGATTGTCTTATAACGACTTCTGAATCATATAATCTCCAAAACTACTGGCAACATTTCTGTCTTCTGCCGTCATCCTTTCTATGAATATTTAAACAGGAGCAGGGCATAAAAGCTACTTTTTGAAGCCCCAGATTCTTTTCTTTTTTGTTAATGTGTAGTTGTTCCCATGACAGTTGAGTGGCCAAAAAAAAGTTATTTGACACCTTCAATATATGATTAAAAGCATAATGAATCATTTGTATTACTGTACAACTACAGTACATATCCGGTTCATTATTTCAATAGTTTGAAGGGGATGCTGATGTAAGAGTGTTAGTTTTTGTTTTAAGCAGTAAGCCGTTTTTGTTTGGCTCTCAGCATAATGGTTCTTTTGAATATGTACTGTTAAGAACAAAGGTGGGTGGAGTGAACTGAGTGTTCAAAAGAGGAAACGGCGAGTTGCTGACTATTCAAGTTCTTGATGCTAGAGCTTCTATTCAGCCATGTCCCCTACTGAATTCCTTCACTGTGTGTTTGTAATTAGGATACATGAAATCGATCAAATTACTTTCTCTGCTGTGAAGTTTCAGAGAATTGTGATCTTTAGTTAAAGATCTTGAGTTCTTCATATCGTTTCCTTGGATGTGCTGCCTCACGTATACTGTCAGTGCAAAACAACAGGCTTATCCATCACCTGCTGGCCATGATGTTGTTAAAGCATCTCTTCAGCCACAAACTATCAGTTAGATTGACAGAAAGAAAGATATCCCAATACATCAGCTGCCCTTACCTACAGATAAAGAGACCGGTCTTTGCAGACAGTTAGAGGATTCGTGGGGAGATGTATTTACGCTTGTGCCATCTCTTATTTATAATTTTTGCAAGGATTAATATTAGTAGTGACATTATCTGAGAGAATGTTAAGCTTTTGACACCGTTTCATATCACTGCTTTTATGATGTAAATCTAGAGTTAATTTGACCTTTTATTTACTTTACATTAGGAGATAATAATTTATATATATATTTCTGCTTGCTGATATTATTCTCATTCATTAAAGGTAGCTTAGTTTTAAGGTTTTATTGGTTATGAACTTTGGTTTTTAAGACCAGATTGAAATTATGACCTTGTTTCAATTGGCATCCTCAACTCTTGGGGTCCTCCTTCGAATCTACACTTTTGTGGATATGCATAATGCTGCATTGATGAACACACCTTAAATTTTAAACATTGCAAAAACTTTGGCCAAATATAGTTCTAACGTTGCAATAAATGTCTTGTCCTCTGTACAGCCTGGGATGTACTTTGATTTGACCTGCCGGTTGCTGGCCAAGGCCGTCATGGATAGTTGTTGTATCCTACTGAAGGTGCTTTCTGCTTTTTTAACTTGAATCTGAATCTTCAAAATCAATGAACATCAAATCAAGTTTGTACAACTAACGGTTACCCAATGTGATCAGGTGTGGGACGGGACCAAGTGTCAACATCCCCTATTGAATGTTG
>NW_015785574.1:0-1648 GCF_001515625.1 Sinocyclocheilus rhinocerous | reverse complement strand
TGAAAACACAAACATCTTGTTAAGCTTGATGTTGTTTAACCTTTGCCCACACACACACACAAACTTGGTGTGGCAGTACGGCTGTGTATCTTAAGATTCTCAATTTGCCTGAATGTGACCTGTGCGTTAGTTAATTAACCGTGTTCTACCTCCGCACACTGACTCTGGGTCAGTTTAAATCACAGTTCTGACTCGCTGCCAATCAGAATCCACAGGCCTGGAGCAGGAAGCAGATACCCTGTAGACCAGATTCACATAAAGACAGGTTAATCTGAAGGCCGCACAGAGGGACAGAAGGTAACAAACAGCCTTAACTTAAGCTGTGAAGCTGTGTTGTTGATTTCTAAATTATTGATGCAGTGTTTAAATTTTTAATCTGTTCAGGTTTGCTTGAAATTGCTTAAATTATGCAATAAGCTCAGTCATTAAACTCTGTAGACTGTATATAGTGGGGTGTAATGTTATACAAAAATGACAGTTCGGTATGTACCTTGGTTTTGAAGTCACGGTTCAGTATGTTTTTGGGGCAGACTATTAAATTAAATTTGATTAATATAATAAGCAACACTCAAATAAATGAATGCAAACATGTAAATTGCACATAAGGCAGCTTTTACATTTACTTTTACATCTAATTATAAAATTAAAGCTAGAGAGTGGCCAAGGGTGGACGTGGCCACTATTCACCTAAGCTTGGCCACCCCTTTTTGCCATCCTGCTCACAATCACTTCACAATCGCTGTTTCTGTCTCTTTTTTCTTGACAAGAATTGTGATTGTGTTTATTTAGACATAGAGCTGTCTTTATACAACTACCACGAACAGAAGATTTTTGAGGCACACCTTCCAACTTTGCCTCAGTGCCAGGCGCAAGACATAGAAGCGTGGAAATGGTACAGGTGCCGAGGGAGCTTCAGCAGATAATCAGAGAATGACGAACAAGATCACAGTTTACACAACATAGTTACTACAACATGATTAAATATGGAGGAATTGAAAGCACCATCAACATTTTGCATCCATGTGTTTGTTACATATGCGTTACATTTAAGGACATGTCTCTCAAATGTATGGACTAAAATATACTGCCATGTGAAATCACAATGTAAGACACAAATTGATATGTAAATTTTTATCTTTAATTTAATGCAGAGTTAAATATTAGCACAATGCATTTGTATTAGAAAATAGGTGTCTGTTGTTTAATTGGTAAAGTGCAAATTAAATTGGACTACATTTAAATGCATAGAGTAACAATTTTTACATTCTGGCATTTATGTGCTGCTAGCTTCTTCCCAAGCCATATTCACATTCTTGCACATGGGAATTATTATTATTATTATTATTATTATTATTATATATTTTTTTATTAATTATATATGATATATATATGAAGAGTTTGGTTCCAAAACGCGTTAAACACCTTTTTTTTTTTTTATGAGTTCCTGCCAAAATCAGTATTGTATCTGGTCAGTATTGAAAAGCCAATTTTAAATTTTACGCAAACTGCGATATCCGCTGTGTTATTCTGTCATTTTTTCTCCCTATCTTTCCAAACCATGACAAACGCCAGTCTCCCTTCTCTGCAGAATGCGATACATCCACTCAACCAATCACAGCGCACCATTCCACGCATTGTAAACAGTAAC
>NW_015785573.1:0-1675 GCF_001515625.1 Sinocyclocheilus rhinocerous | reverse complement strand
AAGTAATGCCACAACTTCTTAAAAAAAAAAAATCTAACCCTATGCATTAGCAATAGTATGCTTTCATCAGCAATCACTGCTAATTATGATATTCATCTCTAATTGCAAATTCTATAAAAAAAAAAAATCAAATATATATTTCTAAATATTTCTAAATATATATTTTCCCTTTCAGTATGACCAGACAAATTTTTATTTTTAGCTTTTCACACTGCACCTGGTTAGGACACGGTGCAAACGCTAGAAAGCACATCAGAAAAGAAAGAAATGACTTCAAAGCTCTCCTAGGAATCATAAAGATGGAGAGACACTCGTGTCGCACCCGGTCAGCCGTGCCTATTTCAAACTTACGGCCCATTACGAAACCCACAGCTAAAATCTCACAGATGGAAAGGCCGCGGACGTGTTTCTGCAGCCTAATTCCACGCTAATGCCTTTCACTGGAAGCTCTTAGCAGAAACACAGAAAAAGAAAATGAATGTGAAAGTTTTCCACTCCGTGTGCGTCTATCACACACAGGGAGGGCTTGGCACGCACATGTGTAACATCTGGACAGGAAGCAGTCTGTTAATGGAGGGTCGGCAACTTACAGCAGTGCCAGGTGAGGACTGGAGAGTCTCAATTGCTAAGCTGTTCACAGATGTCCTCAATGTGCCTTTGACCAGGGCATGTGGATATTACATAGCCATTTACGCCAATCCACTATAAGCAGTTTTGTAGGGAAAATTCTTGCGCTGATAAGATCGTGAGCTCAGCAGACATATGTCAGCTTGCGTTTGACCTTGTGGCGCTGACAAAAATATACGATGGCTTAAAAGCTGACAGAACAGACATAGAGACAGCAGTTAAGTAGAGCATTGGATCGGCATTAGTTGTGTTGATGGGGGTCTTTCACAATGCTGAAGCGTGTGGAAATACAAGAGGTAAATCTGCTTACAAAGGGGTCTGGTATCACTGCACCTGCTCCGCCGGTTACACACAGCCTGCGTTCCTGATGAGTGACCTCTCAGATTCAGCACACGAAGAAACTATGAGGGAAGGAACATTTCCTTTAACATTATCTGTCTCAGCTTCACAGCAGTAACTCAATAAAGCAGAACATTCATAATTCACCTCTTTTATTGGATGTTTCTTGCCAAAAAAAGTGTTGTAATGAGAGACAGTGCTACTGATGCTATTATATATACATATATATTTAACTTGGTACCGGTATTTTCAACTTCCCTAATTGGAAACTGAGCATGAGCAGTGTGAAATTTTATAATTCACCAAACTTATTGGATTTATCCTCTCTAACAAGCGTTGGAATGAAAGATGGTGTTATGAATGGTGAATTTTTTTCATTTCCTACACAAAATGTCAGTTGTGTTTGCACTTACAAACTAACAACCAGTGAAGGAACATTTTGACCTGTGTTTCGTAAACAATAATAAAAGCAGGGAAATTCAGAGTTTGCCTCATATATTGGCTTGGGTGGAAGGTTGTCAAACTTTCAGTAGTCAATTCTAATACCACAATGCACCAAAGAAATGTTCTGGAAAAGAAGCAGTAAAAACAGTAATATTGTGAAATATTATTGCAATGTAAAATAAGAGATTAGTAATTTATTCCTGTGATGGCCTAAATTTTTAGCAGTCATTACTTCAGTCTTCAGTGTCATATGATCCTTCAGAAA
>NW_015785572.1:0-1675 GCF_001515625.1 Sinocyclocheilus rhinocerous | reverse complement strand
ATATATAAATATTAATATTTTTTTGAAAGAAGCCTCTTATGCTTAGCAAGGCTGCATTTATTTTATCAAACATACAGTGAAAACAGTAATATTGTGAAATATCACAATGTAGAAATAACTGGTATCTGTTTTAAAATGTAATGTATTTCTGTGATGGCAAAGCTAAATTTTCAGTTACCCCAGTTATCACTGTCACAATCAAGAAATCAAGAAACTTTTCTTCTTATTATTAATGTAGAAAACAGTCATTATGCTTAATATTTTTATGTAAACTGACATGTTTTTTTCAAGATTCTTTGATGAATAAATAGTAATAACATTTAAAATAGAAATCTTTTGTAACATAAATGGGCATTATTGTCACTTTTGATCAAATTATTGCTCCTTATTAATTTCCTTTAGAAAAAAATGCAAGTTTAAGTATTTTATCTATAAATGCAGATTAATTCAGTTATTTAATTGTGATGAATGTGATGCTATTGACTAGTCCTAGTGTTTTTTTCTGTAAACGCTTTCAAACAGTTGTCATCGCATGAAGCTCAGACTTGTTGGTTTTTGTTTAAGTGCTGATGATCAGGTCTGACAGGGTGTGATGGTGAACTGGGTTCAAGTCCTGATTGGATGATTCACACCACAGTCCCTGGCTTCCTTTGGACCTCTGCATTTTTGGAGAATTCCCCTGATTAACAGCAAACAGTCTTCCCAGACCCTGTGTGTGGATCGTTTCTGTAGCTTGAAAAGAGATCCTGATAATCAACATTGTAAAAGATTTTCCCCACTGTGGATTGTCTTTTTCCTTTTTACCTCCTCCCAGGCATTGTTTTCTTTATCTGCCTGTTTGTGCCATTTTGTGTTATTTATTTATTTATTTGATTTATGACTGGCCGCTTAAAACCCAATTTTTCCCCTTCTGGACTTCTGTTGGGAGGGATTCACCAGAGAGAGAGCTTTGACTACCGCTCGGCAGTGGCTTATTTATGTATTTCCGGCTCATTTTGTCATTAATTTCTGTTTGTTTTTAAAAGATGACGAGCAATCTAACATGCACAGATTGTTGTTGGAGAATGAAAGCCCATCCGCATGCGGCTTTTTAATTGATACCAATTTACCGTCCAGGTGTGTTACGCTGAAACAGGGTCACAGGGGGTGGGGATCTGTGTGTGCTGAGAATAATTAGCTTTCCATCTCGCTGTCTACATTCACACCAGATCTGTTTCGTTGTAATTTTTGATGTAAATACTGTACAATGGTACATAAATATGGAACTAGTGCATTCAGTATTTCTGGAAGGGATCGTTACTTTGAGAGTGTTTTCTTCTATTAAGCAATACATTGTAATGTCGCTCACCAAAAACTAGTTTACAATATGCTGAAGACTAATAATTGTAATAATAATAATGGCAATAAATATAAGCAGTATTATAGAACATGCATTATGGCTGTTGGATTTTAACTACAATTACTGTGTCGTTGGTTTGTACTGCTGTACAAAACTGCTTATTTGTACAGCCAAAAAAATAGTTAAGTGAATTTAAAGTGTGGGTGTTTGTGTTTATCATGAAGGAAAAGTGTGTGTCAGCTGTTTTGGGTTAAATGAGTTCTGACGCTGCTCAGTAAATGTTGTTAGACGTTTTTATGAGTATGTCTGTTCATTACAGATCCACCTCAAGAGAAC
>NW_015785571.1:0-1677 GCF_001515625.1 Sinocyclocheilus rhinocerous | reverse complement strand
GTCGTAGGTGGTCTCCCAGGTGGCCTCGAAGCGAAGGGTGTAGGGATTGAGCTGACTGATCACCATCATGCCATTGTTCTGCTCTGTGGCGTAGATCACCCAAAGACCATTTTCGTCAACTGCCAAGTCGATGTCTGTTTTCCCGCCCCACTTATATGGTGAGGTGTCATGATAGTTGGCGTTATTTATAATTGCCTCCCCACTTTTAATTCTGGTCCGAAGGTCAAATTTGACAATGTTACGTGTCCTTTCCTTGTTAAAAAACACCGCCCCATCGTATACCACAAATCCCGTGCCATCGACCCGATGAGGGAGTTTATATGTCGTAGTCTGTCGAGAGTTTTGAAAGTCGTCGAGCGAGTTGTACTCAATAAGTGTATCTGTTCTGTAAGGGGTCCAGGGCATGAAATAAACCTTGTCTCCTGCCTGGAGAGGATCTTTGCACCACGACCCCGCTTGTTGCTCCGCCTCGTACAGAAACGATGGATCTCCAACAGCTTTCAGAGTTCCGGGACAAACAAAAACTAGTGATGAGAAGAACAGAGCAGACAACAGTCAAACATAAGCGAAGGCAGCTCACACTAGTTGAAAGCAGAGGGCAAAGTGCCGTCTGACTCTACATCACTCTGATAACTGGGTAGTCGGTGAAGACAGAAACACACTAAGGAGTCTAACAGCTACCCACACTCAAAAGCAGTAAAAGGTGCGAAGAATCTGCATCTGAAGGTTACTGAAGCTTAAAACGGAAGCAAAAACAGTTTTTTTATGTGTCCGTAAGCAAACAGTTTCGGCTCACTGCTGCTTGGACATACTGAAGGGGAGTGATGGAGAAATCATACCACGACCAAGCACAAAGGAAAAAAAGGAAGGAATACGACAAATCTGCCCTGCAAATAAAAGCAGAAAACTAAATAAGGCTTGAGAAAGATGCAGAGAAGAGCAGCATACAGGCAGTCTGTGTCCTGAGCCAAGTTTTTCCACAGTTTTTACATCTTTCCTATGGGCCTAATGTTGTAATCATTTTACAGCATAAAGCATTTCCTTTCTTCTTAACAAAGACATGATAATCAAACATGTAGAAAGGGTGAAGTGAGAAAGCGAGAGAGACATGTAGAGAGTGAGAGAGAGAGAGAGTTAGAAGAAGGGAAAGCAAGAAACAGTAGAGGTTGTGTAAGTCTGTAGGAAACCTGTTACCAGAGCATGCTAGGAGTGTGGAGTGGGGCTGGGGTTCGAACAGGCAATAAAAGAGTGTGGAGGACAGGAAGAGGAGGGGGAAATGGGGCATTTGTAACCTCAGCATTACCGCTAACATTTAACTTGTGCTTTATCATTTTCTTTTAAAGCTTCCCTCCGATTGCTGCTTGTGCACTGACCTTTACTAAAATACAAGACCCTTTCTGCTACTGCATGCTATCGGAACAGCAAGAGTGGGCACAGGAAGGTTTTACAACCACAAAATGTATATATTAAAGAAAGAAAAACAAGGAGCTGATTGTGTCAGTGATTTACCTTTTTGCTCCACTTCTATTTTAAGCGTTGGAAGAGAGAATGAAAGGAGTGCAAGGGGAAAAAGAGATTAAAATGAATTAACCATCATGTCCATGATCACATGCAGTTAACATGTCATGAGGTTACGGGCATTATGCACAGAGCTACAGCTGTCAGAGGAGGAAGAGA
>NW_015785570.1:0-1675 GCF_001515625.1 Sinocyclocheilus rhinocerous | reverse complement strand
TTTCGAAAAATTGACCCTTATGACTGGTTTTGTGGTTCATGGTCATAATTTCTAAAAACAATGCAATATTCCATAAAACAATAATGACTTTAACAAAAACCTCAGGACTCAAGGGGAGCGTTCGTTTCCTCCAAATGCATCATTTGTGTGATTATTATTCAGCAACTCATTTTAACTCGACTCTTCTTAAATTTGAGCTCCGACGTGACAGCGGATCTGATCTGAAAGAGAAAATTGGTCGAAGAAGAAACTAGCGTACATGACAGATTTCTAAACGCAGTGGGTTTGTGTAGCTGGAACGTTCTGGAGATGGTTGGACTGAATCCGTTCAGTCTGACTGTGATTCTCGGCTCTCAGAATGAACCCAACCAAAACCAGGGGAAATCTGGATGGTTTCTTAGCGATCCAAACAGCTTTGTCTCAGAGAGAGCGCTCCTGGAATCAGGTGCCTTATTTTCCATATTTACCAACTTTTACTCACGATTACCACAAATGAGGTAAATCATGCATTTTTCCAACATGGATTTTGTCGAAAGATTCAAATTCAAAGAAATGGATAAAATTTTGATATCACTGATTTTAAGTTAATAATCGCTTGGTTGCAGGCGTCTCCAAGAAATGAAGGATAATTAATGGATTAGTTGGTTGGAAAAGCAGCACTTTTAACATGCTGTTTTAGACACGGTTTGAGACCGATTCACCACCGACACTGTTTTTTTTTCTCGGTTTTCTCTTTAGAATTGCCATTGTTTACTCGCTCTCATTCCAAACTCGTTTGATCTGTGAAACACAGAATTAGATGTGTAACCGAAGCTTTCCACACAACGAAAGTGGACGGTTATATATCCTGCCGAGCTCCAAATTGGAAATATAGCGCACGAATCGACTGGTTTTATACGATATGATGGCTTTACGATGCTTTTGCTTGTCCTTTTTGGGAATTGGACACATAAATCACAGTCCACTTGCTTTTTGTGGAATGGAGAAACTTGAGACATTCCGCCTCAAATTCCCTGTTGGCTTTCATGGAAGAATGAAAATAATGCACGTCTGGAACAAGAAGATATGTAGGTTTTTTTTGGGGTGAACTATTCCTAAAATGGTGCAATTCTGCGGGTTCTGGAAACCAGAGAGAAATGCATTCAATTTGAACTTTTCCAAACAGTCTTGGAAATCTTGGACAAATCTGGTCGGTGGTGAATCACGGTTTGGATCTCTTAAAAACCCATCGAGACTTTCCAAAACACAGAAAACGCGCGTTCATGTCACGGACACACCTCACATGATTTTTATTTTTCTAGAGAAACACGAAAAGCTCAAGACACTAATGTATAACTAGCGTTCTCTCAGTTTTAACCTTGTCTCATTTGTGTTGCTCTCTCTTTTCCCTCGAACGTCCATTACACATGTATTGTGTGCATTGTTTGTAGTAAATGAGATGTTTTGGAAAAATCACAAATAAACAGCTGTATATACCGATGCATAACCTGTGACTGTCTATGAGTACAGCATTCAGACAGAAGAGACAGAAGTCAAGATTAAAGAGCTAACGGAATGAAGAACTGCTACCAGTTCTATGATTTTATATTGAGTAATATTAATATAAATATAGTAATAAAAATGTAACAATACACTCAAGGCACTACAAAATGGTAAAAGACTATATGTGACCCTG
>NW_015785569.1:0-1673 GCF_001515625.1 Sinocyclocheilus rhinocerous | reverse complement strand
CACCCAAAAATGAAAATTCTGTCAGTAATTACTCACCCTCATGTCATTCCAAACCTGAAGACCCTACATCAGAACGCCGGCTCCTGCGTCAGCAGCACCACACACCCAGCACCATGTCAGAAAGCTCTCAGATTCCATCAAAAATATCTTCATTTGTATTCTGAAGATGAACGAAGGTCTTACGGGTTTGAAATGGCATGAGGATGAGTAATTACTGACAGAATTTGCATTTTAGAGTGAACTATCCATTTAAGTTGATGCCACTACATAACCTTTGCGCTTTTATTTCACTTGCTGTTTGACACAGTCAGATCCAGCTGTTAAGAAGCATTGTGTTGAATTGTGAATTTTAAAGCTTCTTTTTGCACTTGGAGCATCAAAGACAAATCAGTTTGATAATATTTGTAGGAAGCTATCCTTTAGCATTCTTATTCATCTCATTCTTATTCATCTCAGCTTGGCTGGCATTACACTGTAATAAATATTTCAGTATGATAAGAAATATTTCAATCTAAGTTGTGATTTTGATCATGTGGTTTATTCCTAATATTGTTGTGTACTGGCTAGTAGAAGTTCTGAATGGCTGGTAACTTAAAATTGGAGTAGCCAAATATATGTTTCTTGTAAAATCATATACATTTAATAGATGTCAACGGAAAAATAGGCCTTTTGTATTCATAATTGCGTAGTTTTGGCATTTACCAGCAGAGGCTGATGGGGTGACCCTAACCAGACAGTTCGCATCAGTCGCAATAAATCAGTAGCCCATTTGTCAAAAGATGGGTCTACACATTCCCACTAAACTAAAACCAATGAGATGAACCACACAACACTGAGAGGCATTAAAAAACACCTCTCCCAGCTGATCTACAGTGGTGAGACCATCCAATGAGCACTGCTAATCCTAGGAACATCAGTGCTTTAGCTTTTCTTGATTTCCTACAGATGAGCAATGATCATTGAGAGCACTAGTATATGCTAGTCTTGTCTGGTTAATGGCATAGTTCACCATAATTTACTCACCCTCATGTCCTTCCGAATCTGCATGACTTTCTTCAAAGCAACAAGTTATTTTAAAGAATGTAAAAAAAGTACATAAAGTCATACTGGTTTGGAACAACATTAGAGTGGGTAAATGATTTCTCCCTTTCTGTCTGGATTATTATTTCTCTTTTATATCCCATACCTCCATCCCTGTCGTCCCCCATATCCCTGTCTTTTTCAGTTACCCAGGTCTCAACAGTCCTGATTCAGCATTTCTATAACAGCTTTTTTTCTTGGTAACTTTGACATTACATTTAATAATGCGAATCCTCCACAGACTCTCCTGATAATGTGTGAACTCTGTCAGACACACAAGTCCTGATTACCCAATCAGCTCTCACAATGGGCCTGTTGGGGGCATGGGGGTGGGGGTGCAGGATGAGGTCGTCCAGTTGGCTTAGAGATTTCCTCAAGTAAGTTGAGTATGATGGTGTGACATCGGGGTGGAAAGACTGAGGGGACTCTAAAGGGGTAGTAGAGGCCAAGAATACAACACTTTTTGTTTCTTCTTTTGGCTGTGCAATTTGTTGGTGATGAAAGAGCAAACATAGCCAGCATCCTGTAATCAAATATTCTGATTCATTTAGTTTTTCCCCCTCTGCATATATCAGGGCCTGAATCTTTTTAAT
>NW_015785568.1:0-1674 GCF_001515625.1 Sinocyclocheilus rhinocerous | reverse complement strand
GGTGCCTTGCTCAAGGGCACCTCAGTCGTGGTATTGAAGGTGGGTTAAGTATAAATGATGTAAGACTGTGCATGTGAACACACTCCATTACTTTGTCCTTTTATATGATTAAATACTGCAAGTAGTGGGTTCAATTCCTAGAAAATGCATGATCTGGGAAAAATATATATCCCCTTGAATGCCTACTTGAATAAAAGTGCCTAGCAAATGCATAAATATAAATGCAGTAATCTCAAACAGAAGCAGAAAAACACAAAAAAAAATTAATGCAGATTAGCTAGCCATTCCTTGGTTTGCATTTGTAAGCTAATATATGCTCAGATTTTAGTGCTTCATTAAATAAGTAGGCCATGTGTCTGCAATTCTCCTGAGGCCTTGTCTGGTCACTTTGAGCATGTGTTTCTTGCATTGCCATATTTAGTTTTGGGATAAAGTTAGAATTTTGGCCTCGCCCTTATTAAAACGCGATACACATAAGCCAAACTTGTTTTTCTGGAAGGTTATATTAGGATGGGTCTTATGTCTGTTAAATGATGTGACAGTTGATGCTGCCCTTGTCTGTATGACATCACCAGAACAGGACAGGTGTTAATTAGTGTGGCCAAAATCAGCATCTTATGTCAGCTGAAACTAAAGCTATTTTTTACGCATGACATCGTCTCAACTATTCCATGTGCAATTACTCTGGCATGTTTTTTCCATGTGGTTTGGGGTCAGTACAACAATATTTAGGATTGTATAATTAGGATTGCTGCAGTTTTAGAGAAATACTTCCTGCGAAAGAGGTGCACAGAATGTTCTGGTGCTGGATTTGGGGTGAGAGGTAGTTTAGATGCTGGGTTTCAAATGTATGAAGTGTTGATGCAGAGGTCAGTTGCTCAGATTGCTTGACAATTGAACTTGGTAATGCTAGCCTTTTCTCTAACAGTCATTTTTAGGAGCTTTGCCATGATGGATTTTGACTTAAAAAGTGTGACTGGGATTAGAGACTGAGGTCCTCTTTAGTCTCATCTTCATGTCAGCATCTTGGCCTTGTAAAATAGCCATAGCTGTTTTATATCTCCACACTTATCGCCTTCAGGACAGTCTTGTTCATATGTCTGCTTCACGTATATCATGTGAGAAGTCCAATTTCACCATTTGCCAGTAATGTGTTTGTTTAGTTTGGCTAACCGTTTTCAAACTGTTAGCGAGTGTGTCTTATCTGTCTGGTTTCAAACGGAATCATTGCTCCCTCAACAGCTATTCGTTCAAGTGGATCAACTTGCCACAGAATAATCCTGAAAGCTTTCTGTTTTCTGAAAGCTTGTTCCAGAACTGGGGAGTTTCTCTGGTGCTTAGCTGGACAGTAATCTTGGAACTTATGGCTCTCTGTGGTTCAAAGCATGCACTGTATTGGCATCACTGGGGACGGAACATCTTCAAACAGGGTTACTTTGTAACGGTTTTGGTCCATTTGCTTCCTTCTCTGTGTGCTCGATGTGTGTGATGTGCCTTGGCTTCAGCACACACTCTTCATGCTTTGCACATGTACTCTGACTTGCTGGAATGTTAGATTAATACAGGTACACACATGATTAGTGGGCCTGGACTCTCTCCTCCAACACTGTCGTCACTCCTCCTTTTATGCTTCTGGAGCTCCTCCGTGGGACTCGAGACCGGTGAGTGGCGCAG
>NW_015785567.1:0-1676 GCF_001515625.1 Sinocyclocheilus rhinocerous | reverse complement strand
CCAAATTTAGCAAAACGTGTGTAAGCAATAGGCAAAAACTGTAATCAATTTTAGTCACCTTTTAATTTAGAGAGAAAATAATACAGACAAATTAATAAAACCCACAATAATTTCTGCAGTCAGCATGATTAATTGGTTGATTGATTGATTGCTATAGGTTGTGTTATTAATATTACTGTTATTAATGTTAGACCAACATAAAATGTGCTTTAAAAACGTGACAGGGTTGTTTAACCTTTTTTCAGTCTGGATGAAGTCAGTTCCTGTCTAATTCACCCTGGTGTTCTACCAGAAAATGTCCAAATACTTTTTCTCTCTTTAAACTAAATGGTACATGTTATGATATTTTGTTTTCCAATGCATTTGAATGGCATTCAAAGATTTGTATGTGTCCAAAGACGTTTTGGTGCCACTGTATCTACATCCGATTTGTTTAGATGTATTTTGGTTGGTCCAAAGAGTTTCCGGGTCACCAGCACACAATGCAATCTTAATGATTAATGAACAGTGGTCAGAAAATGCGTGAGACTGTGCACATTCACATTTTATATCAGGTCAGGGAGGTTATCTGAGCAATGATGGGAAAAGGTCAAAGGACACATCACACAGTAACCGGCTGAGTCCAGTCAAGTTCACTGAATCTGCTGTATCAGTCTATCCATCTACGAAAGAAAGAATTGTCATTTGTATTCGATTTATATTGATGTATATGAGAGAATGATGGCTTCCTATTCAAAACCCTGGATCTGTGTGACTCAAGTATTTTCTGTCTCCCGCTCAGGGACCCTGTGAATCAGAACACAGCTCAGAGTACCTGCAGATGCATGGAAAATTATAGGCCAAATAGTAAAACCAGTTTTTGAAAAGATAAAGGTCATTAAAAGGACTAAATGCCAGTGAATAAAAAAATAAATCAATAAAAAAAAATATATATATATATATTTAAAAAAATAGCTAAAAGCACAGATTTCGCAGACAAATAGCTAGACAGCACCACTTTTTGTTTTGTTCATTCCCTTTAATTATAATTTTTTAAATGTGTGCAGAAGAACAGGTGAAATAAAATAAAAAAATTAATAAAACGTGTCACAAATACTTGATTTTACATATTTATTTGCAGTGAAATAATTAAATGTGAGGAAACATTGCTGCACTTGCAAACCACTTTTTTAAATGCTAATAATTACTTTCGTTATTGGTCGTTTTTCCAAATAAATGTGTAATAAATAATAACAACGCACATTGTGACATTAGAAGGAGTACAGATGATGGGAAGCAGGACAGCAATAGATTATGATTTATTAATTATTTAAATAGGAGAATTATTAATTATTTATTTTCAGTGTTTGCACTCAGGGGAAATATTACATTCATTTAATTTTAGGTTTTACTTTTTGTTGCATAACTTATTATTGGACGTTTATTCTGTGTCCCCGTCACACAAGACAGCTCTGAATGTATTTTGAAATCAAAATGGTATCACAATGAGATGGCTTTTCCATGATACCATACGGTATAAAAACATAATACAGGTTTTGAGAGAATTTTCATTTTTCGGGTTAACAAATACTGAGGACAATTTGTTTAATGCAGTGTTTTCACACATGGTGGTACCACGGTACAGTGATTGCATCAGACAGTAATACCTTGGCATTGTGACACACACTGATCAGCCA
>NW_015785566.1:0-1655 GCF_001515625.1 Sinocyclocheilus rhinocerous | reverse complement strand
AGACTAAAAGTATACTTTCCTATTTTTTAGTTTAAAAGAAGTATAGGCTACTAGTAGCACACTTGAATAAACTTCTTTTTCGTAAGGGTACCTCTTAAATATTCATGCACTTTGTAGAGTCGCGGAACTTAAAAAAGCCAAAGCGGACTTACCTGGTGACATTTCCTACATCTGCAAAGAGTTAGCGAAACATGATGAGTGCCTGTGGCGATTTGTAATCGTTCAATCAATGTTACTGGTCTCATAAATATGCAAATAAGAACGTGAACCCAGGGGTTACAAATGTAAAGTGTGAAATCTTAAACACTGACTTCCCTGGACTGACTACTAACCCAGTAAAAAGTGAAACAAGACATGCCAGCATTACATCTACCTCGTGAATGATGCATTCTTCTGAGACAGAACGCTTCATTACATCAGTTGATTCAGTTCACACACCAGTCCAAATGATTCATACACGGATCTGATTAATGCGGGTGTCGAATTCGGTTTGCTGCAGTGGCAGGGAAGATTATCAGTGATGAAAGATTTGAATTAACATTGAAATGCAACTCAAGAACATTTTTATCTTTATGATAATGATGTTGATTTTAAAATAAGGTATATTGTGAATTTACTCATTAGCCTATTTAGGCTATAAATGAGAATTATATACAGTATAGGCCTAATTATTTATCCACAAATGTAAATGGGAATTGAACAAAAAAAAAAAACTTTTACTAAGTTTAAGATACAAATAGGTCACTACCTTTAAACAGCAACAGAAAAGAGAAACAACAAATCATGAAAGACTGTGAAGTCTTAAATCTATCCTTTGATTTATAATGCACAAGATAAGCTTTATTCTTTATTTTTATTTAGTTTGGCTTAGTTTTTGATTTGATGTAACTGATATGTTATAATTGCTTTTAATTGTGTGTTCATTGTTTCAAGAGACTGCAATAATAATAATAATAATAATAATAATAAATACAAAAAAGATTTGAATTGCGATTGATATGGCAGAATACTGTTGTATGGATCACTTTTATGACTTCTGTGTTCTTTTTTAGGCTTGAAAGCTCAATTAGATGAAAAAAATAATCTATTACATTATTTAAAAAAAAGAAAAAAAAGGGGGGTGAGCAAATAATGACAAAATTATGAATTTTTGTACAATCTTTTCAGTCTTAGGGATGGTAAAACTGGAAGGTTGATGGCTCAATCCCCACTATAAAGCAAATCATGAGCATTGTGCTACAAAAGACACTCCACACAATAAATGAGTTCTACAAGAAAAAAAAACAACAACAAAAAAAAGAGCATTTTTCCCGAGGAATACTAATAGATTAAAAGCAGCAAGCTGATGGCTCCCTTTGTCATACAGTTGCAGACAGAGATAAAGAAGCAATTCCGGAGGCGTTTGATAGAGGATTGGTGTTTGGATTTCATACACGGCAGCCACTGGTATGTAGCCGAGGATGCTGTGGGAGTGGTCATCACTCACGGACGCTTGGTGCCCAGGGTGTAGACTCCTGCTGCTACTAAGTCACCATAGACTGATGATAGTGTCAGCCACAGAGCAATCTGCATTCATCATTTCTTATCTGCTGGGCCGCTGTGCTGATCCAGGAGATGCATCCTCTCGCTGCTGCAGGGTCAAGGACTGCATGATT
>NW_015785565.1:0-1647 GCF_001515625.1 Sinocyclocheilus rhinocerous | reverse complement strand
ATCCAAACCACTTCTATTATTGAAATTGATTTTCAATTTGAGGTCAAGTCATTGTCATTTTTTGTTAGTAAACTGCGGTGAAACTGTCACAGTATTATTAAAATGGCCATCAAACAGACATGAATCCTATATACAGTATATATATATATATATATATATATATAGTGATAGAAAGACCTCAAAGTTGTCTTCCATCACTGTTTTTATTGTGTTCTTACTGTTCTGGTTTTTATTTCCTGTTTTAGCTGAGTGGGCATTGCCTTAATGGAAGCTCAAAAATGGTGGGAATCGCTCATTTGAGCAATTTTAGGAAATGCTTGTGTTGGTTTTATCTGTCATTTTTATTCTATTTCACTATTTAATCCTAACTCTTGTTCTTAATTATCATGTACTTACTCAAGGTGAGGCAAGAGTTTATATATATATAGTATGTTCCAGTTAAGAGCCGGATGTAACATAGCTGTCACTAGTAGCAAGTGGATGGATTAAGAGCAAGTGAACAAGGTTATTGCAATGCTGCTTAAGTGTGGTAAACGTCAGCCTTTTGTTTTAGTATATTTTTAGTACCGTGCAGTTCTAGTTTTAGACTGTTTTATTAACAACCTTTGTTTTTATGCTCTTGAACTTTTTATTTTTTGTTTTTGCACATTTCGCACATCTGCTCTAAATAAACACCTTTTTGGATGCCAACATCGGTCCCGTGTTTACATCACAATGAGATCCTCCTTGTGACCGCTCGGGTCCCAATCACACATACTATATATATGTATAAGAAGGATATTTCATGGCAGTAATTGTTACTGTATTTAGATCTGAGATAATGCAGGCAGAATTAATCATGCAAGTCATGACTGTGTGATATGACAGGGCCTTCATTTTCTTGTTTCTTAGCAGTTTCTCTGAAAGTCTCAAGGAGTTATTATATTCATCTTGCCTTCAGTGTTCTTAGGCTCACCCATGTCTGCTGAAACAGCATATATAGTAACCTGTTTATGCAGGCTAGTTTAATAAATGTGACGTGCAAGGCTGTTGTAGCTCTGATGAAGCTGTTCTCTACTGATGAAGCAGGGTAATATTCATAGAGTCTGTGTTCAGAATGGAATATTAGCTTAATATGCTTACTGAATACTTCACACTATGCACTGTATACTGCATACTATTTCTTTTTTTTTATAGTAAGTTAAACAGTAGATATTATGGAACAATAATTGTTTCCAACAGGCATTGTCACATGGCCTCAAATGACTTTTAATAATTTATGTAAGAGTTTGCATAAATGTAACTTTTAGTGTAATAATTATTTCAGATTTATTAATCAGATTCATTAATCAGGTCTTGTTGTGTCCATTTCTGTCATAGACTGTCTAAATCAATAATCTGAAATATTGTGAAACTGTGTTTAGCTTTACCATGTGAAATCATAATGTGCCAGGCACAAATCCATGATTGGAACGGGCCATTATCCATGTTTTCAGTCTGTAACATGTAGAGGATCACAATGCTGTTCCTCAAACACAGGATTAGGCCTGATGCCCGGTTGTGGGAATGCAGAAGACAGCAGGCTGGATACTGAGACACGGATACTGTATGCAAATATGTTGGTTTAGATCAGGGGTGGCGAACGTCGGTCCTGGAGAGCCGCAGCCC
>NW_015785564.1:0-1675 GCF_001515625.1 Sinocyclocheilus rhinocerous | reverse complement strand
GATGATTTGAGAAATGCACCAAAGCGACTGAGAAAAACTGTAACACCATGATGATTTCAGAACGATCCGTTCTTGATGATTAGTCTCCATAAAAGGTTGCGGTGAACTGCTGACGCTGAGAGAGCTTTAAAAATGTCAACATAGCACATCAAACTCTTCAAAAAGGCAAAGAAAATCCTGTTTTCCATGATATGTCTTTTATTGTAACTCTTTAATGACGTTTTCTCAGTCATGCAAGCATAATGCTGTAAGTGGCTCTTCTAAGTGCGGACCATCACTTGGCCGTACTCTGATGTACTTCATGGGAAATTCATAAAATTGTTCCAGTGCTTGCTGATTGGAGTGCATTGCTCAGCCTTTCAGATCCAGCAGGCAACTGATGAGGCTTCCATCTTTGTGACTGAACAGAATGGTGATTAGTGGTGTTTCCTCAGGCACTGAGGCTCCGCTAAATGCAGACATACTACAGCATGGCACCACTAATGTTAACCAAGTCTTGAACTGATGCTCCAGTGATGAGCCACATTTCAAACCGGCGGGAGATGAGAGGGCAGATTCTCAGAAATGCGTCTGATGTGGATGAGGATTGCATGCTGCATCTTCCGGAACATCAGAGCCTCTGCAATCCAGATGAACAATTAGACAAATTAGAGAGCAAGAGAAAGAGAAGTGTGCATTATATGAGTTTGTGGCACAAATATGCATGAGTTTGTTACTAATTAGTAAATCACGTACTGCGTGCAATATGATAAACAAGTGTCAACTAAAAATGCAAAAAGCTTCATGCAAATTAATTAATGAGCATATATTTTGTTAGGTATCGAAATTTATAAGCGATGTATGTTGCATGTTTTATTCAGCAGGGATACATTACATTGATCAAAAGTTGCATTAAAGACATTTACGTATTTCTTTTTCAAATAAATGCTGTTATTTTGAACTTTCTATTCATCAAGAATCCTGATAAAATGTGATAGTTTCCACAAAATATAAACATTTTAATTATTTTTCATTATATTAAATTAGAAAAGCTATGTTAAGTTGTAACACTTTTTACTTTTTCCATATATATGTGTATCTCTGTGTGCGTTTATGTATATATAACTGTGTGATTTTATTTAATGTTTTTAAAATAAGTTTATTTTGCTCTCGATTGTTATCTATTTGATCATAAATACAGTTATCATATTATATAAATTATTATTCATTGTAAATATGCACATTGCATCAACTGGTTGATTGATTGATTGATTGATTGGAAGTATGCTAGTATTACTGTAAAGGAGATATAGATGATCTTAAAGCTAATAGATATTAAGAAGAAAACTGAGGTCTTCAATAAAATCCAAGTCTTTTCACTTGTATGCCACCGACTGTGTGATGTTTTTCTGTTTGAGTGAATGTAGTACAGATATGTTGAAGGCTGAGCGGCTGTTGTACATATTGATTTGGCTTTTTCCAAAAGAGCATGTTGCTGTTTTATGAATCAACCTGTGTATCTAAATGGTTCTGCTCATATACAGCATTGCATCCTGCTGGTCGATGGCTCCCGTTCCGCTGCGTAGGTTAAATTCCAGAGGTTGGAATCTTGGCAAAGTTTTCACAACCTTTTCCTGGTGGCCAGCAGTGCTTGACAAAAATGGCTATAAAACTAACCCCCCCCTCTCTCTCTCTC
>NW_015785563.1:0-1674 GCF_001515625.1 Sinocyclocheilus rhinocerous | reverse complement strand
TTTTTTTAAAGTAACATTTTGTTGTTCGTACATTTAACCTAGTTTAGTGATAGCTGAAAATAATGATAGGATGATGATCTGTTCTTTTCCTGTCTTCTGAATCTTCCAAAAACCTGTATATTTGAGGACAAATGTATCTGGTTTGTTTGTTCCTCTGCTCCTTCTTGACACATAAAGATCACAACTGCTTTGTTCTGTGGATTCACAGTGTGACCATTAAACTAAACTGTACAGATCCGGTCTGGAAAGCCCACGTAACCGATTCAGCATGAGAACACACAGCATTCTTCCTGTAGCTTCACCCAAATCAAATAAACATATTTCATGGCATATTAACTTTTTTCCCTCATGCTCATTTTGAAATACAGATGTAAGTAAGAATGAACAGACTGGAACTGTATGCTCATGCAGACATTTTCTACTTTTCCCCAAGGTCAGACCACGGACTCATCCCCAGACGTGAGATCCCCTCTGAATGAAGTCACTCCGAAAGATCGCATGACTTCAGAAAGTGACATTTTGGAATCACGAGTCAGTACAGCCTATCAAAGCGTCTCCTCTCCTTCAACGAATTTGTCAACTGACGAGGTCACACCTACTGTTCCTTCTCCATCACAGTCATCCAGAGACGCTGTAGTGCACAATGACACCTCTCCTTCATCAGCCATCTCACAGACCCCGGAGCTACAAGATGTCACCACCCTCAACACGGACACAGCCTCAGTACCAGGCAAGACTAATACAATTAAACCTAATCTAATTGCAAATGCTATCTGTCATTAATCAGTCTAATTAAGGTCTGAAAACAAATTTGCCATCCATTGTGTTGAGAACAACAACATGCAAAAATGAACAGTTTATGGAGAGCTGAAAGATGCAGTACATTTTATATTGACAGTCTTGAAGATAAAATGTAAAACTCTGCACTGAAAAGAAATGTGGTGTACACTGTAAAGTTGTAAATAAAACATTGTTGCACTACGTTTTACAAGAAAATGTTATGTTTAATTCAGTGTGTTACATGCTGTTTCTTTGTAATTAATTGTGAAATTTAGTAGCAATTCCTGAGTGAAAACTGTCTGCACCAATGTTTTTCAATGTAGGATTTATTTTGAAACAATTTTTACAAATTGCTAGTAAAATGTATGACTAATTAGAGCCTGAGTTGGAAATTTGGGTTCGATTCTGACCTGTTTCTAAATGCTTCCATAAAACTTTTTATTTTTTGCATTTGCCATTATTAAATTGTTATATTTTGACTGCTCTGGATTGGTTCAGATCCTATTTAACTGATTGTTGTCATTTTGTTTTTATGGATGGTCACAGATCAGAGGTCGGTCATGTTAGTACTGGTGTCCCTCAGGGCTCATTACTTGGTCCCTTGCTTTTTAGCATTTATATTTTTCCTCTTGGTCAATTGTTAAGATCTCTCAAACTCAACTATAATTTTTACGCTGACGATACGCAGATTTACATCCACTCAAATCCGGGTCAAGATGTGAATATTTTCCATCTCTCACACTGTGTTTCTGAGATTAAGTTGTGGATGTCTGACAATTTCTTGTGTTTGAATAGTTCCAAAACAGAAGTTATGCTTCTTGGCTCTCCCCATAAATTGCGTAATGCTGAATCTTTAGCTTTGTCTGTTGACGGTGTTGCTCTGGAGTTACAAAG
>NW_015785562.1:0-1666 GCF_001515625.1 Sinocyclocheilus rhinocerous | reverse complement strand
CACATGATCCTTCAGAAATCATTCTGATATGCTGATTTGGTGCTATTATTATCAATGTTAAGCGTATTCTGCTTAATGTTGTTGTGGAAATCGTAGTACATTTTTACTTTTCGAGATTTTTTGATGAATAGAAAGTTTTCAGCATTTGTTTGAAATACATAATTTTATAACACTGCAAATGCCTTTACTGTTACTTTTAACAAATTTAATGCATCCATGCTGAATAAAAGTATTGATTTATTTTAATATAACAGAATTCTTTATGTATACAAATATATACACTGTTTTATTTTCTAAATATTCACTGCTCTGTAATTATCACCACATATCAAGTGAAGTGTTATATTTAACAGCATTCAGTAATGTATTTTTTTTTTATTTCTTGTTACTATAAAACTGCAGTTTACTAGATCTACCAGATTTTTTTTTTCATTCAAACACATTCTAGATATGAATGTAAGTGCTTTTTTGGGCCTTGTTTCAGCACCACATATTAGCTCTCTGTGATCTACAGTTACATCTATTTTCCCCATCAATGCAAAATTGTTTATTGACTGAAAATGGCACAGAGCAACATTGTTTTGTGAATATCACCTGATGTGACGTTTCCTGCTGTTTTATTCTCGCACCGCTCTCTTGCCAGCTCAACCTCATTTACCACATCACACATCTGAACAGCACCAACCTGCAAAAGACACAGAGAGAGAGAACATTTCAGTTGTTCAACCACAGCACAACCTTCAAAGCTTCAATCTCTTTCGTCTCAGTGATTCACCACAATATTATTCTCAGGATAGTCTATTACTTTAAGGTGTCAGCTTTCATCTTGTAAGGCTTTCATTTCATATGCATATTTATGGATTGCAGCGAATCCTCATGGGGGCTTATTTTTGCTAAATATTTACAGCGAAAGCCTACTGGGAATTAGATCAACCACTGCTTGAAAAATCCACAACTGAACTACTTATCAGATTTTAGCTTGCCATATACCATTCTTATTGACAGTCCAATGTACGCCTATACGCTAGCGGCGCACGGACAAAAGACCGTCGTTGCTCTGTGGAGATGATATTATGCCTGTAGGGGAGAAAAGGCGCATGGGGCCAGTGAGTAATCATCGGATGGCTCACTGATGTCCACTGCTGATGACAAATTCATGCCGTCAGTGGCAGACAGCCTGCGGGTCAATAAGAACGTGAAAGTCCAACAAACAGCTTGAGAAGGTCAATGAAGACATGGTGCTGGGGAAGAGGGGTATAATGGACAGGGCCGACTGAATCCCTAGTGTTAATAATGCTGTATGTGTGTGGGTATTTGTGTCATGGTCTTTGGGTGTGTAGTGTTTATTGTCTCGAGTTAGCATCTGAGCATGCTTCTGTTTGGTATGTTTGTGCGAAATGGAAAGGGTTTGATTTACTTCTGCTGAGTTCAGTACTAGCTGAGCACTACTGCCACTGACATGAATGGAAATACTAGCCAAGTTTTCTCCATGTATTATAGGCCTTGTTGGGCCAAATCACACTTGAGCATGGACTGAAGCACTGAAAACATTTATAAAATAAATATACTCCAGTCAATGCCTTCGTAACTAGTTGATGGTGAGAAAAGAAGTGTGGTGTTGAAAAAAAAAAGTTTTCTATTTTAATATATTTTAAAATGTAATTTA
>NW_015785561.1:0-1667 GCF_001515625.1 Sinocyclocheilus rhinocerous | reverse complement strand
TCTCCCATCCTGAAAGGCCTCGGCATTGTGAAGGACACCGGTTAGAGAGCAAAGCACTGGTCATTAGAGCCGGCCTTTCTAATCCAGTCCTGGAAAACTCACCAGGCCAGCTGCAGGTTGTCATTTAAAGTCCCGTTTGTGCGCTCCAGAGGAGCTCAGAGGGCTCAATTGGCCAAAATTGCTCCTCTGGAGACTTCTGACTTCTGAACGTAGCTGATTTTGAGTTCCTTTAGAGTTCCAAGGTCATTCAGCTGCGACGGCGACTCGTTTTAGGAAAATTGTGAAGCAGTCTCAGCTAAAAAAAAGCCCGTTTAGACTGGCGTGAATTTATGTTGGTTTGGTGCTGGTCCACCACCATAGACTTGCTGTTCACTAGCATGGTCTTTCTGGTTGACCAAAGGAAGACTTGGACGTCCAAGAACATCTAGCCATGCTAATGGTAGCCCATAATGAATCTGAAGATGAAATCAAGCAAGAAAGAACAATAACCTTAGGTGGTCAAATTCTACTTTTGTTTGGCTGATGGTATCATGCAAATAAGGCTTCAGTGTTGTTGGATCCTACAGGTTCTGCCACCCTGGTGAGTGTTTATGGCTTTGTGGTTCTGTGGCGCTAGTTAGCTGCCAAGCTTCATCTATATCCTCGAGTCAAGAGCAGGTGATGGTTGAAGCAGCGGTCGGATTATTTTTGCAAAGTAGATGGTGTTGAAACCAATCAAATGTGTAAGACAAAGACAGTGCTACATCCTCACCTTCCCATCCTGTCACCAGTACAAAGAAAATGCAAGATTATTCCTTTTAGTGCTGTTTTAACCAGTGGGAAAATTGGTGAAACACATTTTTGTGTTCAATTTAGTTGCTGAATTAAAAAAAAAATTATCAGCTGTCAGCCCCACATTACTTTACCCATCCATAAATTCAAGAGCCGAATTATCGCTTGATAGCGAGCATGTGGTTATTGAGGGACAGTACTCATTTTAATCGCCTGGCAGAACAAGCAGTCCATAAAGATGTCAAGACATTGTTAAAAATTCATGGAGACAAATGAAGTAATGAATTAATGGACACATGAGTAATGGCCGGCTAATGTGATTAGAACAGACAAGTAATGCCCTTTGCCAGATCAATCTAACTCAGAGCATTAACCTGCAATACATCTTCCTCTCCCACATCGCTGTGATTTACACTGTGCTCTGTGCGCTGGAACGCTACATTGAGAAATGATTCAGTTTTTCCACAAAACATGCTATTACTTTGTTTTGTGTACCTTGTTAAAAGAGCTATTATGAGATATAAATTTACATAAGGACAAATTAAGGTGCTTGAGATGAGGGTTTTTTTTTTTTTTTAATCTTCCTTGGTCACGCAAGACACACTGTTTGTTCTAATTGTGCAACTTATTGAGGAGAGGTGGGCTATTACTTTTCTAATTGTTGTATGGTGTAAAGTAAAACTGAAATGAATGAATGAATGAATGAACGAACGAATGCATGAACAAATGAATGAATGAATGAATGCATGAATGAATGAATGAGCCAATCAATCAATCCAATAGACTTGCATGGACTCTTTTGAGTCCTTTCGGTTTTTGGGTTTCTATAATTTTTTGTTCAGTAGAGATTTGTTTTAGGTAGGTAGATGGATGGATGGATGGATGGATGGATGGAT
>NW_015785560.1:0-1674 GCF_001515625.1 Sinocyclocheilus rhinocerous | reverse complement strand
AAAGAAGAAAGAAATTAATAAAGGTTTGGAAGAACATGAGGGTGAGTAAATAAACGACAATTTTTATTTTTGGGTGAACTATCCCATCAGTTTCTTGGGAGGGAACTTTTCGTTGGGAATGTCGGAGAATTTCTACATAGTAAATTGAACTCTTCAGTTTCCTGAAGAGCAAGAAAAATCCTGCTTTCATTATTTTTAAAGTGCAATGAGGTTGGGATACGTACTTTGTTACAGTAGATGGGTAAAACAGAGTCTTTTTTCAAGCCAGCATAGTGGTCCGAGTGGAAGTGAGTGAGAAAGTAGGCTGTGACACCTTCAACAACCCCATAGTGAAAAGCATCCACAGCAAAACCAGTTCCTGAATAGAGAAAAAGCATATTATATTCTCCAAAGTACATTAGACCAAAACACTATCCCTCAAGCTAAAAAATAATAGAGTTATTATGAGAGTAAAAGAATAAATGCACACAATCTAGTACATAAAAAGTTCTGGCACAGCTATTAAGATCTGAAGTATTAAAGTGCTAATGCAATCTTAACAATTGGTATTAAGTAGGTCAAAACAAAAGCATTAAAGCGGTTCACAAACCAGGAATTTTCTCGTAGAATGGACAGCGCTTGGGCTCCTTGGGATCTCCATCTGTCGCTCTTCCTCTGTTCCATCTTTTCTGCCTCTCTGCCCTCCCTCCTTGCTTTCCTTCTGTTTGCGTGGGCCGAGTCGTACCATCTTCTGCAGCAGGCGAGACACTGGACACTTCAGATGGTGCTTTGCTCTTTCTACGCCGTCTTCCCCCTGAGTTTCTGAAATCCTCACTCTCCTCGACCCTTGCTGATCGGTCCCTCTCTGACCATTGCCTTCACTTCCTCCTCAGCCTTTTTTTCATTCAATGACTTCAAGCCAAAAAACACCCCAATGTCTGTTTGCTTTAATCCAGAGGGACCTGCCTTAGTCTGAGTTCTCCTAGGAGCCATAGACAGTGTTTTCTGAGTTATAGATAGGGCTGTTTGGGTGGAAGTCAACTCTTGGCTTATGTAACTGTTGACACATACAGGATTAGATATGCGGTCCCAAAGACGCTCTAATACCAAACTTTGAGGTGATTGTAGCTGGGAGTTTGGATCGTCAGGATTTGTTGTGGAGTGTTTTCCCATTGATTGAGGTCCAAGCTGAAATGTTCTATCAGAAACACCTGTAGAAGAAGTAGTCAGGTGATCATTGGGTGCTAATGATGTCTGCAGTTTTTCACAGGTGTCTAATGAGTGTTCCATGTTCCCTGTCTCATATTGGTCCAGCATATCATAGAACAGATCATCATCTTCATCACTGAACAGTTTAAGAGAATCATCATCAACCTCATTTTCACCTTCCTGCAAAGCAGTACTATGAAAATCTATATTAGGTTTTTGAGTTCTGTGCTCCCTATCCAAGTCTGGAAGTTCAGAGAGTGGGGAGTAGGAGATGTAATCATCATCATTACATTCAAAGAGCTTGGCTTTAACTTCATTAATCTGTATCTGAACAGCATTGTCAACACAATGTGCTTTAACCGGAGTTGAAATCTTCATTCTCGCCTCCTGAGAAAAATTCTGGGATTGAGATCTTTTGATGGAAGGAGACCAACCTTTCTTTTTCTTGATATCCTCAGTATTAGGAGAGCGCAAAAGCAGCAGAGC
>NW_015785559.1:0-1673 GCF_001515625.1 Sinocyclocheilus rhinocerous | reverse complement strand
AATATACCCCAGCGACTTAAGACTGCTTTTGAGGTCCAGGGTCACATATCAGATTCAATACAGAAAGCTGCTGTTAATATCAGGCCTCACCTCTCCAGCGGACATAGACGTTCTCATATTTGGTGTCCTTCTGTCCCTGGTCTCAATGTGCCTTTCTGCCCAGTCATAATGGATAAAAGACCGTCTGTTCTCACGGTTGGACGTCCGCTTCTTGGTGTTGCCCGGTGGTTGGCTCTTGGCCCTGGATGGTTTTCTTGATACAGATAGCTGAGATTCATCACTATCCAGCTCTTTATTAGGGTAGCACGGCTCTGAACGGGGCGCCCGCTGTCTCTGTCGCCGTTTTGGATTCGATTCTGATGGTCCGTTAGGAGTCACATCTTTGTAACCATTTTCTGCGATAAAAGCAAAATGAGTAGTTTGTTTAAAGGAATAGCTCACTCAGAAATGACGATATAAATCAGGTTTCAGTCATTCCAACACACTGAAGCTGGCAAGACATGAACCTACCCAAGGGAAGTGAGCTTTCCACGGTTGCACTCGTATCTGTGTGAACTTCTCCATTCACCTGTGGCTTCCAGGAGCTCTGAACCTCTGCGTTCTCGTTCTTGGACTCTGATGAGGATGTGTAGTGTTTGGCATTCGAAACGTTCCCGTCTTGCAGTTTGGGACTGGACCTTCCGCTCGAGTCAAACCCGCTGTCCCATCCGTCCCCAAATAACGGTCTGTGTGTCTGCTCCATCAGCCTCCGCGTCAGTCTGTATTTCACAGAGTCCTCGTAACATTTCGAGAACGTCTGCCACTTGGGATCTCTGAACTTCTTCATGTACTCCGTCCGGATCTTCTTGGACATGATGCTGTTATTGGAAGACATTTGGCCCTGCTGAAATAATCACCTACGGAGTGAACATAATAATGTGTCAGTCTTGTCCATGCACGTTCGCATACTTCACGACTCACTCACCATCTGTTCTTAGTAGTGCATAGTGTGGATTGCGATGATTTTAGTATTGCAATCAGTAACTGTGCACAGAGGAGTGTATTGCTATTCCTGTTCTTAGAGTAGGTTACAGCCCAGTGCCCACATTATTTATTTATATTCTTTACATAATACATAAGCCGATGTTACATCCGATCTTTCTAAAGAGCATTTCTGACGTTCTTGGGACGTTTTTAATACACGTTTATTAATAAATCGCCGAGCATGTTCATGCATGCTTAATAATAATCTATTACAACACACTACATTAAACAGAGGTGCAATCATAGTTATTGTTATTAAGAAACTGGAAAAAATAATTGAAATATTAGTCGCTAATGCAGAAAACAGTCTGATTAGGGTGGCAGCGCACTATGTTTACAGGTCTGTCTTCACCTGAGTATGTAGGTAAACATTGACTCGGATAAATGTAAGCGCTTTAAACTCACCCACTCCTTTCTTTTCCGTTCCTTGTGCTTTAGCGTTGGATGAAGTCGTACATTTTTATTCTTGCATCCTTATGAATTCCAAATGCATCCATCCATCACTGTTGAGCGCCTGCTGTGTACTAGAAAAACAAGCCTCGGTGATATTCGGGCTTTGGTGATTTACAGTGCGCATGCGCACTCCATCACTTGGACCGCATGAGGACTTGATGCGCAAATACGCACGCACAATCCAATCTACCGTTTAA
>NW_015785558.1:0-1673 GCF_001515625.1 Sinocyclocheilus rhinocerous | reverse complement strand
GTTGATTAGCTAAAAGTTATGATAGTAACATAAATTAGATAGGAGACACGAAAACAAGAGCATCGGGTCCACATACCTTCATCCAGGCTGGTCTGTAAGTGGTTGATTATGGCTGTGAGGATTGTTTCTACATTCATAATGTGTGAACACTGAGCCAGACCTAAAGCAAACAACTCATTCCAGCAGGCCTTCATCAGCGTGATGCTGTTCTCTGAGCTAAACACCAAAAATACAGAAAAGAAAATGAGGACAGAGCCACAAATTCACAAATAAAATCATTACACAGTGCACTGTAAAGCGTAAGGAACAGATAAGGAGAGAAAGTATGCCTGTAGTTCTGTTTCACTGCCTAAAGAGCAATATTTTAGGGTATTATATGAGCACTCCTGCACAAAGGCTGTATTAAAGGATGCTGCCTCCTAAGATAATTTTTTGACCAACTTCTAATGCAGCATTGCATTTATTCTTTATGTTGAAGACAATGCCTGAATGCAATGCAGTGAATTCTATAACTAAGATGGTGGAGAATGGAGGAAGTGCTGATTATAAACATAATTAATTTAGTACTTAAAGTATATTATATTAAAAAAAAATTATTTTTAATATTTTTAGCCCATTTACGTCTGTATTTAGTGCTATCCACTTGTGATCACCTGAAACCAGGTGTAAACGGGGCCACTCATTCACTCACCCAAGGGCCTGGAAAGCTGGAATAGAGCGTGCCCAGTGCATGGAGAGGAAAAGCAGACGGGACGCTGATTCACAGATGTAATTCAGACTCAGGAAGTCTGGCAGGGGCAGCGGCATCATCAGCTACACAAAATATTGAATACAGATTGTTATTGGTCCATCATTTTTGGTGCTGTCACTGCAGTGTGTGCAAGTCAACAGTGACGGCCGACCTTAAAGGGCACATGCATATCTGAGAGCAGCGGTCCTTCCAGTTCCAGTAGGGCAGTGGTCTGTTCATCAATCCTGACAGCCCCCTCAGCCATCTCTTCCCCACAAACCTCCCCAGGCTGAAGCACCTTTGTGAGCGTGTCAAAGGCCCTGGACACAAAAAAAAACAAAACAGAACATTTAAGCACAGCCACGTACCGCACATCTTCTAGGCTTGATCTACAGAAGTTGCTTTCCACACCGTGTGACGTCATTCGACTCATCCCTTTGAATGTCCATCATAACGCTGTCATCGTTACTCATGGTCTCTATCCCCGATAGGTCGGTACTGCTGTCCATCATCTCACGACTTTTGCTGAGGTGACCGAGAGACGTGACCACGTTGGCCAAGGTACCCAGATCTCCTTGACTAGAATCATTCTAAAGTGAACGTCAGAAAACATCACTATACATTCATGAACATGTTACACGTGTCCAGGTTAAATCTGACTTAAAAAAAAAATAAATGTACAGAAAATACAAATACGTAAAAACAAACACTACCATTATATAAAAATACTTTAACATTTAAATAATATTTATAATTTTGCGTTATACACATATATATATATTTTTGTTTTGTTTTTTGGTACAAATATGTTTAATTATATGTGAACCTGTCTGTGAAATGCAAGCTAAAGTTTCCAAATCTAATTATGAGATAACAAGCATCAACGTTTGATTTGAATCATTAATTTCACTATGACTTCAATCTTTGACATGGCCTTACTCAG
>NW_015785557.1:0-1672 GCF_001515625.1 Sinocyclocheilus rhinocerous | reverse complement strand
AAAATATTCAACCACAAACTACTTAAGGATGAATGTATAATGAGGAAAAAATTGTACATAACAACTGTAAAAAGGAAAATTTCTAATCATGTTTATTTTCTATGCACTTTTTTATTTAAGTGATAGTTTAAATAATAAACATGTCTCGTTTACGCAAACTTGATATAGTGTCGTTTTTAACTTCCTAGAATTTTTAGACCAGTAGTTTTCTGGTTTTGCATCGAGACCCATATTTCATTTTGGACCTCAAATGGTGACATTGTACACTCTTAAAATAATGGTTCCAAAAGGGAATTTCACAGCAATGCCACCATTTTGGGTTCCCCAAAGAACCTAAATATCCTGACGAACCTTTCTCAACTATAAGAACCTTTTGTGCAGTGGAAATGTTCGATGCATGTTAAAGGTTCCTCACTGAACTATAGGTGCCAAAAAAGAACCATCATGTTTTTGTTCAATATTGGTGTTCAGGAACTTGACCCAACCAGTCATGTTAACCAAAAAGAAGGAACTACAGCAGATAGTATTATTCTTAAACAACAAAGGGAGAGATGGAGAGAAAAAAAGGTAATTTGCTGTTTCTGGTTGTGTAGCACCTACTGCTCTGCATATCCATCTGAAGGATCACATTGCTGGAAAGAGCTTTAAAGTTTATTTTCAACAGATTTCTTATTTCTGTCTGCTCTAAACTGTTTGTTTAACAAATTTTGTCAACCTGTCATAACATAAAACAGGCCTTGCAAAAATTGAAGTTTTATTGAAGAAAACCGAACCACTTTTGGCCTTGGTTTTATGTGCAAAGAATTTGAATTGCAGGTACAACGGAAAAAAAAGCTGCTTAGTTTTAATGGTTAGAGAGACTAAAATTTTATGATGTAAGACACAAAAAATAATCTAGCATTACAATTTAAAAATATAACTTTTTATTGAAACCATTAACACCAAAAGATTGAGAAAAGGGTGTCTAGTTCCAGCCAGCTGTTCATAATGTGAAGTACCTGGTCTCATGAAACATTACAGACAAGAAGGAGCCACTAGCAGTTTGTCGGAAGTAGTTTATGAGCCATTCGACCTATAATGAGAATTAAAAAGCTGAATAAGTGTTCTAGACAGGCCTGGTTACCCCGAATGGGGAAGCTACCAGAGTAACTAGAACCATGTGTCTGAACTGCCACCCACATCAGCACATCCCACCATCTTTCATTCATGTCTGCAGATTTTCACTGCTCCTTTAAACTCCGAAATAACCACATACATTTCCAAATGCAATGAGTATTTTTTTTTCTCTCTTGATGTGGCAGAAGATTTGTTTACATGAAGCAGCTGTGTCACATGATCATTGACACGGTTTTTAAAATATGCTTTGTATTTTTAAAGCAAGAATAGTTCAATCTCTTACTTGACCACAGGGCTGTAATCCCTGAACGGTTTATTTCTCGCAAATTTGCCAGCCACAATGAACTGGCATCTTTGCTTTGTAAACCCCACACTAATTAAATGCACACGGGTCTCGCCAGACTGTTCATTGGCGCCCAAGACCCCATCTCTAGGGCTCTACTGTATCAGATAATGTTTATGCTTATAAAGTTGGACAGGCTACAAACGTTTAGTCTCCGTCCCTTGGATGATCCCTCTTTCTCCCTCCCCATCTCCCAGCCTCCCTATTTCTAAT
>NW_015785556.1:0-1672 GCF_001515625.1 Sinocyclocheilus rhinocerous | reverse complement strand
GGCCTACGCATAGCTAACAATAAAGTTCATTGCTCTTTGTACCGTCTATCATTTATTTTGTAAAATGAACTTGAATATGAAATGTGGGAGGATTCAAACTCTAGTCAGTTCACATCTGTCTTTACAGAAAGGTTAAGACCCATATAGGGATATAATCAAATTCATTAAAGAGGAGAGAAACCTGGATTCACAAAGACCCACAGTATAAACAGCCCTTGTTAAAGATGGGAATTAAAAGCATGTGTTTTCTCATTTTAGAAATGAGAACCCCCCCTCCAGCTGCTTATTTACATCATCTTCCAAACTCCCAGTCATGCCAAGCATTTTCTAAGTAAAATCTTTTTTATTGCAAGAAAAGCACAACGATGATCACATGCATGATGTGAAATGTCAGAATCCTTTGTCTTTCTAAGGCTGTTTTCATAGCTAGCATTTTATGAGTCCTCAATACAAACAATGGAAAAATATTCTCACACTTTTCGAATAATTTCACAAAATTACAACTTGATTGGAAATGTTGCACAATAAAAATATATATTTTTTTCTATTGCCTCGTTTTGTTCACGTGTGATATCTCATCTTATACATGCTCTTCACTGACACTACTAAGGTTAGCATATACTGTAGCTTACACTAAGTTTTAGTAAAACTTTATTAAGGCCAAAAATATTGGATGTGGTGGCTACAACTGAGGGAGAGTTATTTTATTTATTTATTTATTTTTATAATATTTTTTCACATAATAAACATTGAAATAGTTTGTGATCATTTCATTCTTTGTTTAGATCATCATAATAACGTAATTAAACGTCATAATTCATATTTTAATACATGTTCAAAGTTTAAAATTCAAAGGACCCGAGTAAAGCACTACAATCTACATACAAGGCACGCTAAAGTACCAAATAAATGTAAGCGCGCATGGCAAAAACGTTTCCAAGGCAGTTACAGCGTTCTTTATATACCAAAAACAGAGCCGAAATCTGTTACAACCACTGGAAGGTAAAAATCGCAGAAAGAAAAATCCCAATAACACCCTTCTGTTGTCCAGCGAGGAGTCGCACAGCCTCCGCAGGAAGTCCTTCCTCAATAAAGAAAACTTGTAGGGAGTGCGGAAGTGAAACACAAGTGGCCACACAAAGGACGCGTGAACGACATAAACAGAGCACATTAAAACAACCATCCGAGGTATTTAACCCTTAAATATTTATCAATATTGTTATCACACATAATCGGTTGCATAACATCTTGCACTGTGTTTATTTCGATAGTTCTGTGTTGATCAAGTATGTTAGCCTAGTTAGACTTGACTTTGACTGTTTTACTTTCGCTTTTCTCAGCGTGAACACCAGCTGTCGAAGCGTCGTTACTTTGCAGTATCACAAATATCTCTGATTCATAAACGCGTACACATGTTTTATCGATAATCTGTTTTATATACTTCTTGTTTTCAGATTTAGCTACAGTATATACAGTATGGCCACCACAGACACGGTGTACAACACCACCACAACAGCGCAGGAGCCCAAGTCCAAAAAATGGATCATCGTGCCATCAGAGAACCTGGACAAAATTAGATACGTGATAAAAGTGATTGAAGTGGTAAGCAACGTGTTTCGTGTTTGTCTAAAAAAAAAAAAAAACAGGGTTTCCACGCTGGACACAAATGTGA
>NW_015785555.1:0-1672 GCF_001515625.1 Sinocyclocheilus rhinocerous | reverse complement strand
AATTATTTACACAGATAACACACATAAGTTGGACACATGCATGCAGAACAGTGTTTATTCATTTTTAGTTATTTATGCAGCTGTGGACAGTCCCACTGGTCTCAGATTAATATGCAGGCAAGCAAAACATCTTTGCATTTGAATAATCATCTTTGGCATACAGGTTTATATAGACTGATGCAGGTTTTGAACATGTATTTCTCATAGATCTGGATGAAGTCTTTGTCAGGGCTGCACAAAGCTGAGCTGCACGTCTCCACAAATGTCTAAAACATCAATGTTCTCCAGATTACTGTAGCGATGGCTGTAAGTGTGAACTTTTTCACCGTTGGAAAAGACCTCGAAATTTTGATGAGTGCAGAAAATGGTGACCTGAAACACACAAAGAAGACAAGGATGTGAAATCACTAAAATACATATTTCACCCCAAATCTATTGCACATATGTCTACATTTTCCTTTTTAACAACGTCTACCTGCAGTGGTTGCCCTCTTTTAAACGGCATGCATCCACATTGTTCCTCCTTGCCCCATGTCCCATCATCATAACTGTTGCATACAACCACATTCTCATCAAAACGAAGACTGTATTCCAACGCAATTCCAGTTATGTACCGTAGTTTAAAACATATCCTGTTGCAGAACGGAAAGTAGAGGAAATGATATCTTTATATCATGGATCATATGGAGAATGTGTATGTCCCAACAGCATGTAAAACCATTTTAAAACAGATCTATGATCTTTTTTGTGTCAAACCTTTTTGCTTGTGGGCTGATGACTCCTTGGATGATGATGACTTTGCCAGGCTGTACTCCACCATAGATTATGCTTTTGTACGGCATTGTCTCATTGTGGGTCAAAGAAATTAAAGATATTTATAATATACTGAAATGCAATATTGTATAGCACACTAACTGTTTAGTCCCTCGTCAAACTTTAATTCAAATCCACTTTAAATATAATACATAAATTATTTGTATTCAAGATATTTTAAGAATGCATTGTAAAAATGTAATGTCCAAACATCAAATAGTATTCCTACAATAAAGTATGCTGATAATAGCAGACACTAATAATAACAGAGACCTACCACATATCTTTTGAAGCTTCGTGTCAGTGCAATGCATTATGTCACTGATGAAATAAAAGTGCTAGTAACTCTTCAAAAACTAAAATCGAAACACTCTTGATTACCACAAGATTGTCCTCACCACGTCTTTCATGATTTATGTGACCTAGAATTATTATTAGAGATTTATATTGATTATTTATCTGCCAAACATTTAACTTACAAAAGATCCTGGAGGTGCGGCATAATGGGGCTGTAAAGGAAACAGATGAATGCAGATGTTTAGGACAGGAACACATGTCATTTAGGTTCGGAGGTTTTTAATTTCAGTTTCAGTTAACGCAAGAAAACCTGCATCATTTTCAAAATGCTACTGTTGTTGTGTCACGAATTGTAGTTTTAAGTGGTGGAATATAGTTGTTTAAAGCTCAAAACTGTGATTTGTTTATAAAGATAAGCCCCTGTTTCGAGTTGTGAGGTTCAGGCAATCACCGGCACCAGCGGCGTGTTCCTCGCTGAGAACGGCCTTAATTATGTAGCCTTACTTTTGTAATTTTTTAGTGCTGGGCAATGATTAATCATGATTAATCGCATCCAAAATAA
>NW_015785554.1:0-1671 GCF_001515625.1 Sinocyclocheilus rhinocerous | reverse complement strand
TATAAGTCCTGCGACAGATGCATTACTGTAGCATCTTCTATAGCCCGAGCATTGACTCTGGTAATTATTGTCTTGGAGACAGATGTGCAGACCAGATGATGTTGGGTATACATCATTGACCTCTTTCACGTATTTTACATGTCCATTAGACAGATTCATGCATGTATAATACACCCATTAGTAAGCAGCACAGCTAGTCACAGTGTCATCATGCTCTTAGTTTGATCTTTTTCACCTCTCACTAACACAGCTGCTGCCTGCTATTATGTAACTGCCATGTTTATGTGTCCCATCAGAGCTGCATGTGTCCGCAGCTGAGCGTAGTCTATCATAACTCCATTGTAATGAATTTTCAATTGTAGTTAGCTGGCTAAGGTAAATGCTTCTGTCTTTGAGGCAATTTGCTCCATGAAGCGTTTGTGGCCCAAATAGCATATCTGGCTCCACACTCATGCATTTGTTTTTGGGTGGAAATGATCATGGATACAACCCAATTGCCTCGGGGTTCCGAGAAAATGACAGGAAAATTGTTCGAAAACGATAGTCAAACAACGCAAGTCTGTTTTAGCCAAGACAAACGGTCGCACACAGAATGTGGATGAGGTGAAAAGTGATGTGCCATACGAGAGTAATTGGTTCAAAACAAGCTAAAAAGCTGGAGGTTATGTAATTTTACGTCATTAAAATTTTTAACAAGTATCCTCTTGCTCGGTCATTCTCACAGAATGCATTAGAATATAAGATAAATGTCTGCAATTAACAATTAAGACTTTTTTTCCCCTAGCAATTCTGAAAAAGTCAGAATTTTGAGATATAAACTCACAGTTCTGAGAAAAAAAATCAGAAAACGGCAAGATACACTTCCGATTTTATATCTCGCAATTCTGACTTTTTTTCCCTCAGAATTCTGAGTTTACATCCTGCAGTTCTTTTTGTATGAATTCTGAGTTAGCATCTCACAATTCTGTTTTTTGTTTGTTTGTTTCTGCCAGGGAATAAAAAAAAGGTCACAATTTTGACTTTTTTTTTTCTTCACAATAGACCTTAATCAGGGTAGCACCATATTTCATTTTTGATAAACAAGGCTGTGAGGGACAAGTACAGAGTGTTCAATAGGCTGTACTGTTATTTAACAACATGCAGACTTTTTTCCAAAAGACTTTCAGTGAAAAAGAAAAACACCATAAAACATTTTTGAAAGTTTTGATATGATCTAGGACCTACAGTTCATGCCATTGTAAAGACTGTAGGTCTATCCCTCACAGCCTTGTTTTCATCCTTGGTAAATGTAATATGGTATCTATACTAAGGTCTACTGCGAGTTTATTTATATCTCACAATTCCAACTTTTCTTCTAAGAAGAGTTGCAACTTGCAATTCCGAGTTAAAATCTCACAATACTGAGTTTAAATTTTGCAATTCTGAGAAGAAGAAAAAAATAACTGTGAAATTAAGTCACAATTACCCAGTTTGTTTTTTATTATCCTGTGGCAGAAACAAGCTTCCGTATCTTTGTCTCTTGATTTAACTGAAATGTGGTTTAGGACATTTATGAACTGGCATTACACTGACAGAATATGGCATAAAGATGATGTATATTCAACAGATGGCTCTCCCATTTGTACTCCGCCAGATATTGATGTGTTGGCCTCCTTATCCCAATTAATGGAG
>NW_015785553.1:0-1672 GCF_001515625.1 Sinocyclocheilus rhinocerous | reverse complement strand
TGAGTCTTACGAGAAGATGACGGACAGTTTGATACAAATGACAAATGTTTTCTTTGATTATGAGGATTGGCAGGAAAGTTCAATATTGTGTCAAACGAAGTTGAGGAACACAAGAGCCCGATGGGACAGGTGATAAATATCAGGTTTGAGACTAAGAGACATATTATTATTTGTCTGTAAGAGGTTTGTTGATGTGAAGTTTATGAGATATTAACTACTTTTTGCTGGCTGTTTAGAGTCTGAATCTGTTCAGCAAGCATTTACTGAATTTGAAATGTTCCAGTAAGTGTGAGCAGCTGTTTATTCTGAGTCCAAGGTACATGTGTGCACAAGGTTTTAATGTCTGTTTAATTTAGCTCTGCCCGTGGCTTAGTTAACTGGCTGATAAGATGAAATGAACGATGGCAGTCACTTGATCTAGCAGTGATTAATTATGTAACATAAAAACATGTTATGTAAAGCTAATATTGCAGTCAGCTGCAGTTCACCATATTTTATTTGCTGGTTATTGAGATTTTTCTATGAGCACTGTCACTGAAAGCCAATGTTAATTGATTTTTCTTAGTATTTTGTCTTGTTTTTCATTACAACTATCTAAAAATGCATAAATCAAGAGACATTTACTTGAAAAGCGAAATGACTTAAACAGATATTAAATCTTGTTTTCTGAGAGAAAAACAATCTACATTTTATGCTTAAAAAAGAAAAAAATGTGTCAATAGGCTGTAAAAAAATATATCTTATTTTCCCTTTGAATTATGTTTCTTCTTTAACTTCACTGACAGATTTTTTTCTTATTTTAAGCATAAATTGAATTGTAATATCTTAAGTCATGTTTGGTTCTTGAGTAAATGTATATTGATGTAAGAATGTTTAGAAATTTGTACTGGGAAAGACAAGACAAAACAGAGGAAGAAAATCATTTTTGCAGCGTGACGACAGATATCAAATGCATGAGTCAAATTTTATTTTTTATATGTTTTTATTTTATATCACTTTATATGAATGATTATTGTATTTATATTATTATTTTGTTTATTTGAGATATACAGTAAATTATTTATCATTTATGTTCTTTACTTTTTTTTTTTTATTTAAAAACGTTATTTATTTCCAGACTTTGTAACCCCATTGTATTGTCTTAGTAATATTCTACTGGTATGCAAATGATATGCACTAATAATATTGCAGTATATTTCAGTTTGTGATTCATTAATTTTAATGTTTCTACATGTAAATAGTTTTCTATTGCATTTCATTGGTAATATTGTATATATGTTTTTCAAATCATTTACAAAGATAAACAATTTTCTGTGAAGTGAGAATGTATGTATTTGTACGATATCTGTATTAAAAAGCAAGTAAATCACATCATCAACAAAAATGCTAGCATGCATAGTTTATTTGAATATTAATGACCACCTTGAAACAGACTGTTTTTGTAACATTGCACAAATAAGAATTTAATGTTGACATATTGTCTTTTTTATATATTCAGCCAAAAAAAAAAAACATTCATAAACATGCATGTGTAACTTGATTCATGTGTAATGTATGTTATTGAAAGCTGTTTTATGAGTCATGCTGATTTATGGCAGCGGCAGATCAGTCAAAGGTGTTGCAGAAATCCTTCTGACAGCACTTGATGTTGATGTAAGCGTTCTGTTTCACC
>NW_015785552.1:0-1672 GCF_001515625.1 Sinocyclocheilus rhinocerous | reverse complement strand
TGATCTTTAACAGTGTTCTCAAAACTTTAGCACAAAAACATGATTTATACATTTATGGAGAGTTCTGAAAAAGTTGGACATTCATCTAAGATGGTTTAGAGAACATTAAAAATGAACATTTCCATAATGTTTGCAAAACAAAACATTCCCTTTAATGTTGTCTTTAATGTTCACATAACCAAGAAAAAAAAGTTTTTTGAACATTTAAAAAGCCGGATGATTTGAACGTTTAGAAAACATTCAGAAATAATGTTTTCATAAATGGTAATGTTAGCAAATATTTTGAGATCATATTTTCATTAGCTGGGTGTGAGTCGAGTTGTTTGGTAAGTTCACTCACTAAAGCTGCTGTGTTTCAGGATGCTGTCTTTGAAGGGCTCTGCAGACAGAAAATCAGGTTTTCTGTGTTTGTGTCTCTTGTGTTGCTGTTGATGTTTGTCCAGCATCCTCTTTGAACGGTCTTCTGATCTAATCAAACGCTCCCAAACTGTGTCTCCAAACACAATCACATGCACCGCTGAGGCCTATAAAACTCTCATCCACTTCAATTGAGTTTGATCTTCAACCCTATGTAAAGCAAAGGTTTATTGCCGTTTTCATTGCAGTTGTTTGCTGGTCTTCCGGCCTGATGTCGGAGGCTCATGAAACAGCTTTAGAGGGATATTGAAGCTATTCTTCACGAGTGAAAGCCAGGTCAGATGATGTTCTTCAGTGCTGCATGTGTTGGAGAGATTCTTAGCAAATAATTCATGTTCATATCTAGGTGGTATCTTTAAACATATTCACTTTAATGTCCCATATTGTATTACGAGTTTTATTAAAACGACCAGATTTCCACCCTTTTCTTTGTTTATATGAACGTTACATTAAAAGAGTTTTGCATTTATTCATTTATTACATAATTTATTTTCAAATGCCTTGAATGAAGGCGTATAGATTTTTTTTTTTGCACAATCTCAGACCTAAACTTTGAATCTTAAATATGAAACAAACATCATAAAATATGAATTATTGAGTTATTTTAATTTGTTTTTTTATATATATTTTATTATCTTATATTATTTTAATTATTTTATTATCCTATGATAAAGTGTCGATAAAGAGCTTGAGATTAAACATGAGGCGTGATATGTGGAGAAAACTGAAAAATAAAGGTAAATATCACTTTTTTATTGTTTATTATTTATTTTTTGTGCACAATTTTTAGTCTATTTTTTCAGGTTATGCAAAACATTCAAATATTGTGTGCACTTACGATACATAACAAAAAATACTAGTTATAAAGTTAGTCTTACACGGTATGATTTTTCAAAGTTGTAAATAAAACAGATTATTGGAGTATATTACTACTTAATATTTTCAGATGTAATTCAATATGTTACTTGCCGTTTCTTTTGTAAATATTTGTGAAATTTAGTAACAGTTTCTAAAACAGTTTTTAATGAGATATTGAAATGAAAAACGTGTATAATGTTTGTTATATTGATGAGAGTTGGTTGTCGATTGTTGTTTTTAATTACTTTGTTATACTGCTATTTGTCTCATTGATCTTGCCATGAAAATAACCACAGATGCTGGTATGGCAATAAAAACAGACAAATAAATAAATAATAAAATAACAATAGTAAATAATTATAAAAAATAATATATAAAATTTGGTGCAAAGTAACAG
>NW_015785551.1:0-1671 GCF_001515625.1 Sinocyclocheilus rhinocerous | reverse complement strand
GGTTCTGGTTCGGGAAGCGGGCATCGAACGGCGCCGTGCGGTACTGCTCCAGCTTCTGCTGAATGTCCTCGGCCATGACTCGCGCGGGTCCCTTTAAGACATATGCAGATTGAGATAACTGCATTCTCTTGAAAAATAACCCCCATCTAAGACGTCCTACGAGGAGGACCATAACGGCACACCACCCTCCTATAAGTATCTCGACACTAAACGATCTTAAATAAATGCATCTATCATTTTCACCAATAGATAATTGATTTGCAGCACGCTGCGCAATGCCAAGAGATATTTCAGAAAAATGCCCATAGCTATATATGTCCATAACTCTACCTTATACGCATCAGAGTGCGCTTCATTTCATCGTGAATAAATACATAAATAAATAACATGGGTCACTAGACTAATGTACCTATTTATATTAGCTCTATATGATACAGGAAAGGCCGTGCGCGCTGAGGAATAAAACGATATACATTCATTTATTTCATTAAGATTACAATAGCGCATCTATCAAGGTGTTATGTTTCATATATTAGTCCATTTATACGATTATTCGTTTTGTATTTCAAATAGATCCAAAATAGTAGATGCCTTCGGCATTGAGATCATGTTACACACTTTCGCTTTTACTATGAGAATCAGTATCCGATTTCACAGAATAATACATGTATTTCAGTAGAACGCGTTAAATTACCACAGGCAATGAAAACATTATTGTGCCATTGTGTGTTTTACCTGTCTGAGGCGGCTGGCTGTTCAGAGTGACTTTTGTTCAGTGACAGACAATCCTCATTCACTAGCTGTGTGTGATAGTAAGTGCACTTGAGCGCTGGCGTGCAGTCTGTTACGCACGGTATGGCGGACTCGGGTCACATTGAAACGACTGAGGTGCGATATAGGATGCGATGCGCTTCACAAGACAAACACCAGGCGCCAGCTCATGTGCATGTATACATAAATATAGCAAATACATAACCTAATCATGTATTTATTGTATGTGAATTCATGTAACCTTCAGAAAAGCAAATCGTGTCATATCCGCAAAGAGCACGTGCACAACAGCAGGTTCATATTTAACCGGTGGATTGATAAACAACTGGAGAAATGTTTATGTTGCATGCTTATTCTAAAGATCAACATCTTCCCGTTTTGTTTAGTTACTGTGGGTTTTATTTTGGCATCTTGTTTGCCTAAACATATTGATTGAAATATTATTTTTACAAGTTCTCAGAATGTTCTGGGAAGGTTCTCTCAAAGTTATGAACACAAATTATTTTAGTAACATGAATAGAACATTCGTTATCTCAAAACGTTAGAACTAAGACGCTATTTAAACATCGTTTATGGAACTTTTTTTATGAATTCCGATTTTTAAATGTTATTGCTTGTTTTAGAACGTTCAGAAATAATGATAAAGGAGTTGCGTGTGCTTAGAGTCCATGAATAGCTATAAGTACCACATACAGGGCCTTTTCTAGGAATTCTGGGGCCCCTGACTGGTGCTCTCTGCCTCTTAACTGTATAAATAAAATGGAAAGATTGTTGTGGGCATATGACCCTGCGGACGCTTTGCATCATTCCCACCTTTAACCTCGCCAGCTAATGCCCTACACTGTAAAAAATAAGTGCAATTTTAACTGTAAAATTTTGTAAAAACGCTACAGAAAAAAA
>NW_015785550.1:0-1671 GCF_001515625.1 Sinocyclocheilus rhinocerous | reverse complement strand
GAAAAAAAAAAAAAAATTTTTTTTTAATTAAATAAATAAATAAAATAGGAAAATGAAAACAAATATAATTTCATGTAAATTTAATAATTTGATGAAATAATTGAAATATAATTTCATTTAAATAAGTACATAATATATTAATATAATAAATATGATTATTAAAAGCTCCCCAGAAAGTCTAGAAAACAAATTAAAATAAGAAAAAACAGCTAAAACTTTAAAATTAATTCACTAACATAATCAACATTTTCTGATTTTATTTTATTTTTATTAAAAATAATTACATAATGTTTAGTTAAATTATTATATATTATTATTCAATATATATTATTACATAAATATAATTAAAACACAACAAACATACTTTTTTTTTCATTATTTCATACCTGCTCTCCAGCAGAAATATCCAAGAACTTGGACTGCAGTTGGTAACAGAAGGACAGGACCAGCTCTCTCATCTAACAGTTTAGAAACAAAGCATTCATTAATTCAGTCTGTCTTCATGAAATGAGCGTTTGAAGTGCAGGTTCTCGGGGCTCTTGCCTTCTGAGACAGGTTGTCAGTGAGAAAAGCGCAGGCCACAGGCTGTGTGGTTTTACTCATGTTCTCCTGAGAGCTCCATAAGGCCAAGAGCTCCTCTGGTTTATGAGCAGCAAACAGCAAACCAAAGATCTGAGAGGCCGTCAGCCAGACCCAACAATGAGGGTAACGTAGATGGGAATCAATATGACCTGGAGAGAGAGAGAGCACATGATGCATCTCAGGTTCCTCAAGTTTATCAACACTGACTTTATCCATGTTCATTTATCTGTATGTGTTCATACTCCAGATGTTGTTGAGCAGGTCTGCAGGTTTGTGGAGCTCCAGAAAGCCACAGTCTTTGACGAGTTTGACGATGAGCGTGAGGTAACAGAACAGCAGTCTGTCTGCAGCCTTCTCATCCTCCTCTTCCTCAATCTGATCAATCATATCATTGTCATTATCAATGCAAAGAGACTCAAACAAATGCATCCACATACTGTAAACCTCTGCACTCACGTCCTCAAAGTTGGAAGTGTGGATCTCTTTCTCAATGAGAGGTATTAGGACGTCCAGTCTCCGGTTGAACTTTTCCCCTTCAACTTCCACAAACAGCCCACAAACCTGAGCTCCGAGTCGCCGCAGAGCCGGCTACAAAAGCCCAAAGATGCAAACCGTTAAGACCAAAACACATTTCAGCAGAACCTTTTCACCTTTTAGTTTTCCTACTCACCTTCTCGCCAGTAAGCCAGGTGTTAACCAGGTTAAACATGGAATTTTGATGCTGTAAATCCAGCTGATTCAGCAGAGACTTGATGGCCAGAGCCACCATTTTCTTACAGGTTGCAGAATCGTCGTTTAACATAGCCAACGACAAAGGCACAAAAAACAAACCGCAGTGCTCGTGCAAGAGAGCCTGTGAACAAAGAACACATAACAATTACCTTACAGTATAACAAACACCAAGTACAGAATAATCTTTTGCAAGTTTACTTGCATAATGTAAAGCATTTCCGAGTCAAACAGGATATTCCGGAAAAAAAGTATAATGGGAGGTTAATTTATCCAACAGGAATTCACTAAATCATGACAGAATGGAGCAAGGATTTTTTATTGAACAATAATGTGGAATTTATGACATAAACTGATTAA
>NW_015785549.1:0-1670 GCF_001515625.1 Sinocyclocheilus rhinocerous | reverse complement strand
CCTTCTAATTACCACTGGTCTATGCCGATTACGTAATAGGTAAGCAAAATCGAAGTGGAATCCAAGATGAACTGATGTGACGTCATTGCGAACAAAATCAGGCCAAAACGAAGTTCATTTGGAATTTGTTTCAGGAATTTGAAACGGCTTACCAAAGCAAACTTTCTGGAAAAGTTTGCTCCAGTTGGTAAACACCTTCAAACTACCACTGGTCTGGGGCTCCGCCTTCTTTGAGATGGAAATGTTCCCCGATTCATTTTCTTCTGTTCGGTCCATCGAGTAAAAACGTGAATACAGTGGAGAGCTGCTTTATAGTAGAACCTGAAATTTAAATTCTAACTTAAAGTGACACTGACTTTCATGTTTTTCATGTTTAAAACTGGAAAGCTTGTTTTAGAGTTACCTATTGTATAAAGTGCTACATAAATAAACGTGACTTGACTTGACCGGAGTCCCGAATTGCAGAGCTGATGCAAAAATATCCACGGGCTATCAGATGCTTTCTTAACTGCTGCTTTCTCACCCCTGTCTTTTTTGTTGTGTTTATTTTGTTATGGAGAGGAAAGCACACAACACATATTTACATATTCATCTAAATGCTGCTCCCAAAAGCGTAGGGGTGTTCACTGACATTAAACTGCTGCTCAGGTATTTCGAACTTCTTTTTTACCCTAAGCGAAGAACAAAAAAGAACTTCACGGTGAGTATATTGGCCTTTAAATTGCAACAAGTAGGATGTTGTATTTAATATCTCTAGTCCAATCGCACTGATATCAGCCTTCGGGGCAAGGATTAATAGCAAAGCCCCGAACTTCCTGATTGCTTCATAAATTCTCTTAAGACTCTTTGTAGGGCCTGGCAGAACACAAAAGAGCCCCTAATGCTGCAAGTTTGGCATCTTTCAGATAATAACAGAAGATTCTTCCTACTCGCAAACCACTCTGTGGTTTGAAAATGAACCCAAGGGGTGATTACCACAAATGAGTGGCCAGCCCACAACTTTGCTTCTCAAGTTAATGTTAGACCAAGACATGCACTGAATCCTGATCAGTGTATCCATATGTAGTTTACTTAGTACCTGGACTGTTTCCTACCATGTGTTGAGAATCCAATTTTCATTGGATGTCTTGTTGGTGCAATCGTAATCGGAATGTTTATATGTTGTGGAACTGTGAGATCCATGAGGGAAAGACATCAGCAGGTGGGTGTTTCATCCCCAAAGCTGCTTAGAGGATGCACGTGTACTGACTCTCTCACATTTACGTTCCACATTAGCTACGAAGGCCAGTTTTCTGGTTTTTGGTTTCAGGTAGTGTCCATGCTCTTATTAGCTTCCGACTGAGCTCTGGTGATAATTTGATATCTGGGTCAATGACAAATAAGACTAAAAAGAGAACAAATCTTGTAAAAAATGAGTGTACTTTTTGTGTTCATGTTGGTTTTATATGTTTTTTTAACCAACATTAATTATTTATTCATAAATATTTTTTCATTAATCTGGGCATGCCATAAAAGGTCAACTTATTATTTTATTAAAATGAATAAATTAATGCATTTGTACATTTTTATGATAAATAAATACTTTTTTCTCCATGGTGGTTGCACCACATGACTTGGATTTTTCAGATGTTTGTATAATGATTTAACAGTTTCAGTGACTTAACAAAAAA
>NW_015785548.1:0-1670 GCF_001515625.1 Sinocyclocheilus rhinocerous | reverse complement strand
ACAATATCAAAACTGACCGCCACAAATAGATTTTCCAAAAGGATTATACTTCGTTGAATAAACTAAGCACTGCACATTTCAAAGTTAAAATGCAGCGCGGGCGTTTTTATATGTATGTATCTTTTAAAAGAACCGACCAATTGTAATATCCAATTGTTCCGGTCCGGACCTTTGACACTGATGAACATTCCCATTTGGACCTTTGAATGTAGACTTTGAGAACCCCTGGTCTAGATGGACATCTCTCTAGGATTTGGAACAGTGCTTATATAAAGCAAAAGGAATTCCTGTAAAGTCGACTCTGGCTCTCTGACAGAAAGCCTAAAAAAGCAAATGCAGGCTGTAAACAGTGGCTCCCTCATTAGCTGTGGTATCTTATTAACAAATAATAACAGCGGTGCTTTGTTTTTACCTCTCGCTACATGAATTATTCAGCTTTCACAGATTTGCTCATGACTCTTTTATGGAGCATCTTGTGCAACCCAGATACTAAATGTCAATCAAAACATTGATGTCACACATTGCTGTAGTTATCTGCATGCGTGTGAGTGCATTAGTGAGAGGTCGCCATCAATGCTGAATAATGTGTGTCAGTCTCGTGAGTTGGTGTGTAATGTCTTCTTGCCCCGTCTTCATCAGAAACTCCAGACAAGAGAATTGTGTTTCCTGTCATTTCAGCTGCTCAGATCAAATCCTAAACCCAATCCCAATTCCTGTCCTTTTTCCAATAAAAATTCAACATGTCTAGGTCACATTTCACCCCAATATATATATATATAAATAATAATAATATAAATAAACAAATAATGTAAAAATGTGTGTGTGTGTTCTTTGTTCTTTGTTTCTGCATTGTGACATTATGTGCATGACATTTAAGCAAATAAATACTACTACTACTACTACTAATAATAAAATAAATAATTACTCTTTAATGCATATTTTATTAATAAATTAAATTATCACTATATTTTCATTAGTGTAATATTCATGTTTTTAATTGCAGTAAAAATAAATACAATTTTGCTTTATGGTACCAATGCAATGTTACAATGTTACTTACAATGTTTTTTGTTTTGTTTTTTTGTTTTTGTTTTTTTGGGGGGTGGGGGAGTAATTATTTGCATTAGTGTAATACTATATTTTTTACTGTATTGCAGTAAAAAATATTTATTTATTTATTTTCGCTTTATGGTACCAATGTGATGTTGCAATGCACAATATCTTATTGAATATAAAATAGGCTATATTCTCTTTAATAAAGCATAATTTCTTTCTCTCGATTTTGGATTTTGGTGTGAAATATTAACTGAGCAGTTCAAATCCCAAACCTAATACAAATCCCTGTCCTTCTTCTCATGAAACATGAACGAAAGTTATCTATTATTTTAGAAAATCATCTCTATTTTAAAACCATTAAGATGATGGACTTAAATATTACTTTTATGCGATATTACTTTCATGATAATTAAGCAAGTTTTCTACTCAAAATTGTTTTTAAATCATTAATGCATGCAGTTATTTTTGAATGCTTTGTAATTACCACTATATTTCCATTGTGTAATACAGTCATTTTTACTATATTACAGTAAAAATGCATACATTTTTGCTTTATGGTAGCAATGCATTGTTACAATGCACAAAAGTTTATTATAAAAATAGGTATAAAAATA
>NW_015785547.1:0-1641 GCF_001515625.1 Sinocyclocheilus rhinocerous | reverse complement strand
GAGAAAGGGAATAAAATGGTCATTTTATGTGTTGTCTGCATGTAACAATACATGAACTCTATGCCAGTCTAGACTGGTTTACTGATGGTGTAATAGCACAGTCCTGCTTTTCTACAGCAACCTGTTAATGTTTGTACAGCATAAAGCATATAGCATCTCCTCTGTTCTAGTTAAGCTAGTTGAACTACAGTCACAATGTCGCAGCCATGCCAGTGTTTTTCTTACTAAAAACGCAGGTCTCCGCTGGGTTGTGTCGGGGCCCTCCAGCTGAATGACAGATTCCTCTTGAGCATCTTGTCCGAATGTGTGATGGTGTCATCTGCACTGAGGCAGGACAGTGTGTGTGTGCTGGGAGGGTGGAGCATGAACTCACCGCCGACCACCCGGTCCTCCAGAACGGAGCGAGCCTGAAGCAGAAACCCCATAAATGCCCGGGAACTCTGAACCATTACTGAGCAGAACAACACACAAACTATTAGTCAGAGATAGATAGATAGATAGATAGATAGATAGATGAATGGATAGACAGATGTGTGTTACCTGTGAGTGTGTGTTGTGGCAGGTACACTGATCTGCTGGTGCGTATGGTGACGGCGGAGTGTGTGTGCTGTGGGAAGGAGCTGATGTGGCCGGGCTTCATGCTCACACACGATGAGACACTCGCACCACGAGAGAAACACACGCCATGAGCGGGAAACACACACACAATCACACATTCAGCCAACACTGCCTTCATCAGCATCATCTTCATCAGCATCATGTGCTTTCTGGTAAAAACATGAGTGTTTGACGTATATACATTTGTGTTTTTGTTACATTAAATTCCTATCAACAAAATGTACATTGTATGTATTTTTGTTAATATTTAAAAAAAATACTAATTTGTTTCAAAAACAATTTATGCATTTGGCAGACACTGTTATTCAAAGTGATTCAAAGTTTACACTTATTTCAATAATCCATTTTATTTTTCAATTTATATATCAGAATATTATATTCTAAAACCAGACAGTTCCTTGCAGAAAGAAATGTCAAAATATGACATTATCACTTCATTAAAACCAATAAAACATGATAAAATAACAAATATTTTTTTGATAAAAGATTGAAAAGTCATGATTTTACTCAGTTCATAAACATATGAAATTTATAAACAGAACATTACATTATAGATGTAATTTTAGTTTCTAGAATTCTTAATGGTTTTAAAATGAATTCCATCTATTATTGTTGTATTAGCTAAAATTAGTAAAGTCTCTACCAAAAATATGCAATAAAATATACATTTATGTCATTTGATAATATGAATTTATATTATTGAATAACTATTAAATTGCATGATTAAATATTAATTAAATAAATTCATATGATGTATTCAGGTGATCAGTGATATAAATTAAATACATGCTTACATTGAAGAAGCTTCTGTCCTGGAAGTCAGTGCAACATAAACAACTGAGAATTCTCTCTCTTAGAATTGCATCTCTCTCTCTTTCTTATACTTCCCACCCCTTCCAGTTATTTGCTTTTTTAAATCCTGCCTTCCTTTTATCCTGATGTCTTTTATTCTCTCTCTGGTCCAGGATGTGCAACAGCTGCTGATCCAGGAACCACCACATCCTCCAAACACACACACACACA
>NW_015785546.1:0-1670 GCF_001515625.1 Sinocyclocheilus rhinocerous | reverse complement strand
GAGATATGAATTTGCAACTGTGAGATATTAGGTCACAGATACGGAAAATAGTCTCAATTGTGAGATGTGAAACTGCTGTTATGAAAAGTAGCAATTGTGAGATACAAAGAAGTACTTACCAGATATTAAGTCACAATAGTGAGATATGAAGTCTCTAGTGTGAAAATTGGAGTTGCGAGATACAAAGTCTCAGTTGTGTTGTAAATTATAAAAAAATCTGAATTACGAGATACAATGACAATTGTAAGAAGTAACATTGTGATATTGTCATTATTTGATATGTGATAATTGTCATTATTATGAGATGTGAAGTCACAACTGTGAGATATAAAGTCACAGTTATGAAAAGTAGTCACAATTGTGAGATGTAAAGTAGCAATTACAACATTTGAAGGTGCAATAATGGAAAAAAGTAGTAGAAATTGTGAGATAAAAAGTTGTAATTACGATATAAGAAGTCACAATAGTGAAATACGATATCACAAATGTGAAATAAAGCTGCAATTTTCAGCTATGAAGTAGATGTAATTGTGAGATGTAAATTTGAAATGGTGAGATGTGAAGTTGCAAATGTGAACTAAAGTAAATTTGTGAAATTACGAGATAAACAGTAACAATTGTAAGATGTAAGTTGAAATTTTGAGATGTGAAGTTGCTGATGTGAGATATAAAGTCACAATTATGAGTTGTTAAGTCACGATTGTGAGATGCTGCAATTATGAGATACAAGGTTGCAATTTCAAGATGCAAAGTAGTAATTATGAGACAAGAAGTTGCAATTATGAAATACAAAGTTGCAATCACAATATATCAATTCACAATCGCAAGAAATTAAGTTGCATTTATTCAAAATAAAGTCTAAATTGTGAGAAATGAAGTTGCAGCTCAGAATTATATAGTGATCAGTGACTTTTTAATGTATTTTTACACAGTGGAAATATGCGTTGCTAGAAACTGAACAAAGTAGGTGTGTAAACTCATTGTATTGCACGTACAATTTTTACAGAGCATGTAAGACAATATTCACTTTTAGTTGTCTCTGTACATAAAACTAAAAAATTATACACATTGCATTGAAAGTTTGCAAATGTAACAATGATTCACATACTCCCACTGTGTGTGGCTGAGATGGAGAGATGGTTTCAATTATAGTGGCATAAAAATCAGTTTGACAGGAGTTGTTGGATCAGGGTTGGCACGAGGGTTGCCCACTGTTGTCATTCCCCAAAAGGATTTCCCACCCAGTCCATAGACACGCATTTAACCTGTCTTTAATTCCAAACACATTTCTTTTTGTGTAAATCAATGCAAAAACTCTCATCCAAAAATGACAACATTTTACCTGATGAGGCCCTAATGAGTGAGATTTATCTCTGCTGATTACGACATCAATTGGAAAGACACAAATTGTAATGAAAAACTTTGTTGGGGAAGTTTAGAAATCACACAATTCAAAATTACAAATATATATAGTGCACATTCAGTACAATTAAGCACACTTTTTCGAGCCCGGTCACATGAAAATGCATATAAATAGTACGCCAAATAAAAACTGTGGTATTGATACGCAAAAATTGACTTTGGGGTGCATATGATACGGACGTGTTTGGCGTGCATTTCATACACAGTTTTCGCATACATATGATACGCATCTACCCCACAACCCTAAT
>NW_015785545.1:0-1669 GCF_001515625.1 Sinocyclocheilus rhinocerous | reverse complement strand
AATTAATTACAGATGTAATTACATGCAGGTATCTTTTAAATATAAGTGCAATGTGAAAACATGTATGCACAAAATAAATGCATTGTATCACAAGATTAAATTTAAATACATAGTAGTTAAATATACTTGATATAAAGCCAAAAATTTTATATATGTATAAATCTATATGAATTCATGGTAATTTTGCATACTGATTCATATTAATTACCAATTTATATTAAAAATCATGACATAAATTCAGTTAAGTGTGTCCACGTTTTTGACTGGTAGTGTATACAGTATGCGATAAAAAAAAATGTATTCATCATATATCAGAAAAAGATCTATTAGTTTACATTGATGAATAATGAGCCACAAATAACATACAATAGCAATCAAATATTTACCTTGTGGTAACATAGCCATATAAATGTCTGTATGCGAATATGCATATTTGTTTTGTTTTCTTTTTTATCAGAAAATAAAGAGCTTTTTAAAGATCCTTCAGTATTTGACATTCGTTCCTGAGAGCGCCACCTGCTGTTAGACAGTAAATATGAGTGATCAGGGTTTATGTTGAACTGGATTCAAACAACAACTCTGTTGAGCGTGATGCATTGACAGAAATGTGTCATTAGCCCTTTTGCTATCACCTCAGCAACAGATGTGACATCACATCAGATTTGCATCACAAGTAGCCGTGTTAATTTGATTAGTTAATGTGCTGCGCTGTGAGCCGGCCAGTCCAGAAGACATCAGTCTCATCCTGGACTTCTGAAGGAAATGTCATTTCATGTATTAGCTTTGACTTAATGAAATTCATAAAAAGCATAAATGGAACGAGTCTTCACAGGTTCTTCAGGTTTGGCATTATGTCGAACGCCAGTGTTCAGTACAAGGCCCTGCATGGGCATATAACTAAACAAAAACAAAACATGATATCCAAAGGGAAGTTAAACAAAAACACATTTCATGATTCAATCAATTCAATTAAAATGTCAAGTTGTGTTGTGCATGAATGACTGAAACCCTTCACTGATTATAAAATCAAAGCTATGGAAGCTTTTTTTCTGGCACAGAATTAAAAAAAATAAATAAATGAAGGTGTTTATACCTTGCAATTCATAGTTTTTTTTTTTAGAATTGTGAATTTACATTTTGCAATTCTATTCTTTTTCCACCAATAAATAAAAAATTTAAATCCTGACTTCTCACAGTTGCTAGTTTATATCTCACAATTCACTCTTTCTTTCGTTCTCAAATTTGTGAGTTTATTTCTCACAATTCAAACTATTTTCCTCAAATCTGTGAGTTTATATCTTGTAACTCAGATATATATTTTTTTAATTTTCAAGTTTATATCTCACAGTTCAGACTTTTCTTCTCACAGTTGCGAGTTTATATCTCACAATTCAGACTCTTTTCCTCAAATATCCGAGTTTATATCTCACCATTCACTCTTTTTCCTCAAATTTGCAAGTTTATATCTCACAATTCAGACTCTTTTTCCTCACATTTGCGTTTATTCTTACAATTCAGACTCTTTTCCCTCAAATTTGTGTTTATATCTCACAATTCAGACTCTTTTTTCCCTCAAATTTGCGTTTATACCTCACAATTCAGACACTTTTCCCTCAAATTTGCGTTTATATCTCACAATTTAGACTCTTTTTTCCTCAAATTTGCGTTT
>NW_015785544.1:0-1669 GCF_001515625.1 Sinocyclocheilus rhinocerous | reverse complement strand
GTATCAAGTACTTTTGCTGATGATTTAATGATATTTAAAAAATAAACATGCTATATGTACACTAGCATTCAAAAGTTTGGGGTCGGTAAGATTTTTAAATGTTTGAAAGTATTTTATGGTTACTAACCGTGTCATTTTTTTCCTGTAATGGCAAAGCTGAATTTTTAGCAGCCATTTATTACTCCTCAGTGTTACATGATCCTTCAGAAATCATTCTTATATGCTGATTTGGTGCTATGATAACATTTATGGTTATCATCAATGTTGAAAACAGTTGTGCTTATTAATATTTGTGTAAAATAGATTTTTTGATGAATAGAAAGTTCAAAAAATATTATGAATTAGTTGCCTTGTCAATTACAAATGTGACAAAAGGGGGTGCTAAATGACAGGCCCTTATCCATGAGGTGGAGAAACTGGTCTTTTGATGAGGGCCACATTAACTCATGTAACGGTGTGTCCAAATCATCCATAGGGGGCAGCAGACATCAAAAACTAGCTGTATACAAGCGTGTTCACATTAAACTGATTTCCAAGTGTATTATTTTCCTTTTATGTATAGAGTTTTATTTAAAGTCAGCTTTTGGTATTTGAGAAATCTCTAGTACTAAAACAGATCTAGAGACTTTTAGTCTAATGTTTTTTTTCCACCTCTCTTAGGTTATTATATGAATATTAAAAATGTCATATAAATGGGCAGCATAACATTCCATACTAAATAAATGTTCCATTTTAGTATTTTTTTATTTAGGTTCTTCTGAACAAACAGCTGAACTAATTAAGCTCAATTTGTCAGCAGTGAGAGGTCAGAGATGTGTGCTAATATCAGCACAATGACTCTGTGCATGTCTTACTAACTCTGAGTCTGACAGCCAGCTCATTCCTGCCCTGACTGCCTGTTGCTAACCTCTTCTCCATGGTTTCAGTCACACCACTGCTCGTGTTGGTTTTTGCCTCTTCTTTGGCGTGAAGCCCCTGTGCCTATGATTAGTGAAGTCTTTGTTAGACAGCAGACAGTGCAGACAGACATTTGTCTGCATGTTTTTTTCCAAATTTGCATTTATCAAAATATAGTGTTTTATCAAACTATTGGCTAATAATAACTTATCAAAATGTATCAAACTAGCAGAATAATAGTTGTTATTATTATTATTATCTGAATATTAAATGTTTAATTGATTATTATCAATATTAATTTATCAAAATAGAATTAGATTTAACAAACTAACAGCTTATTAATTGAAATATTTTTTATACTTATTTACATGATTGATTTAATAATAAAGCATGAAAATGAAGAGTTTTTTCCCTCTGAATTCAACAAAATACTTTGTCAGGTTTGTCCAATTTTACTCATTTGGAGGGAAAAGCAACTAGCCTTGATTTATGTTATTACGATATTTGTTATTGCTCAGAATATTAAAACAAGAAGAGCAATGCAAAGTGAGACAAATACTCTGAGCAATATCCCTATCACAAAATAAGAGGGATTTTTTTTTTCTGTTCAACAATAAGGTCTAATAATTTATGCCCTTCAAACACATCCATCCTTTGAAATTAATATTTCATATATTGCCCTTATCTCTCATTGTAGACTTAATTATCTTAAAATGTGAAATTTATCATTTAAAAAGTAGCTTAAAAGACAAACAAAATATTTGTGTGAAAA
>NW_015785543.1:0-1631 GCF_001515625.1 Sinocyclocheilus rhinocerous | reverse complement strand
TATATATATATATATATATATATATATATATCACTGATATATCCCTAACCCACCGCTATGCTCTACTATATGTTTTTCCTGTCTCAGAGTTCACCCACCACTATTGATTCACTCCAAGAAAATCAATAACATTTTATGTTGCAGTGCATGCCGGTATATATTATTTGTCAGGGTAATAAATAGATAGGGTCTTATGGAGTAATTTGTTAGTCCTATTCAAGTATTAAATGGGATTATGGTGGAGGGGGATCAATGTATATTTGTTTCTGTCAATCATCTTCTACAATAAATTACAAAAAAATGCCTGGAATGACTGTGAAGAACAGCTCTTAACTTAATTGTTTTTCTAAATGCTTCTCTGACCAAATAGCAGTCCAGGAGAGTAAGTTGAGACGTTTTTTTTTTTAATTAGCATGTGATGTTATCAAGCTGCTGTAATTACCCATAAACACTTGCATGTCAACTGTCACCTTATGTTTCCCACTGTAGTTGAAAAAATTAACGTGCATGTGTGACATTGTCGCTAGGAATGCACCTTTTGCTGTCAGACTGCTGCAAAATTCATGTCCGATTATCATGTTTTTTTTTCTGAAAGCCGTTGATATTTGGAATATTTCAGGTTAAACATATGTTAAGATGTCAACAGCATGCTGTCGACTGTTACACTACTATCTTTGTACATTTGCCCTGTAGAAGTCCATTGTACAAATATATTTAAATTCTAATCTTAATCTTGAATTCTATTTTTTTTTAAATTTCAGGTATGATTTGAAATTATCATTGAAACATAATTTATCCCGAACTATTCCTTAATTTATTTTTTTAATTTAATTTATACTCATTGCATGAGTGACATTCATCTGTTGTGCATTTCCTGCATGTATTAACTCTTCATCATAAGTGTGAGCTGGTACTTCCTCTTAGTGTTAGCACCTTTCTGCATGAATAACATGAAGTTTGTGTGACTTTCTCCTCAGCTTGAGTAGTTTAGACTTTACTTTTACATTCAGCCAAAAATGAAACTTCAGTCATCATTTAATCCCACTGATTTCAGTCTAAGCCTGTATGACTTTCTTTTTTCCATGAAACACAAAATAATATATTTCACACAATGTTCACACTGCTCTTTTCTGTAGAATAAAAGTGAACTGTAACCTATCATATCTAGTCATATGGACTAATTTTATGGTAATTTAATGTTCCCAAGAACAAAAAAGAAAGAAAATGATACAGGAACTATCCCTTTAAGCTGTTTTGTGCAATATCCCATGCACAGAGGCAATCACCAAAGCTTCTTGGGCACCACATATAAACAAACCATGACTTTCCCGTTTATGCTTCTGTTGTGCAGGATTCTCTAAGCAGACAGACTGTGTACAGCATGCATCAGCTTCAAGGCAACAAGCAATATGGCACAGAGAAATCAGGCTACCTCTACAAGAGGAGTGATGGGTAAATGAATTAATGTTGTAGCAAATGGTTGTGATATTATCAAATTACTGTTCCCGGATCCTGCATTCTTCAAACATGACGTATAATCCACTCATTCATTAAGATTTCCCTGATAAATCCTTTTGGAAGTGCTTTGGTAGCCCTTCGTTTCAAATTATTCATGTGCTGTAGGACACGCT
>NW_015785542.1:0-1670 GCF_001515625.1 Sinocyclocheilus rhinocerous | reverse complement strand
AAATAAATGCAGCCTTGTGAGCATAAGAGACTTTTTCAAAAACATTAAAAAAATCTTACCAACACCAAACTTTTGAACAGTAGTGTATTTAGGACTAGTATAACTAGAACTAGCATCCACAAACCTCATATTTTGAAATCACAGGGTCTTTCATCTGTAAAGGAAGTCGGTCATTAATGTACAGTAAGATTCACTTTTGAAAACATAACTGGCACAGTTCCTAATTATCAATCCTCTAGTACAATACGCCGGCTTACGTCATTGAAATCTAATACATGAACAAGCTCAGAAGATGAACATCATACTGGAATCAGTGTGTGGTCTTATACGCTGAAGCTTACTCTTCCATTCACAGTGTCTCTTGACAGTAGAGGCTTTTTAGCTCTGGATATTGTCAAGCATTAAGTGGCTGAGAGTAATGGGATACATTCTGGGCATGCGGTAGAAGTCCAGCACTTTAGCAGAGGTGAAATCAGGACAATGAGAGCTGTTCCTCAGTGCTGTGTTTACATTTACACCACACCTGCTTCCTCCACACAACTCAGAATATCACAGCACTCCCTCTCAGAGCCTTGAGGAGAAGTCCGGGAGTTCTTTTTTTCTTTTAATTGATAGTCCAATATAAGCATTTTCTAGAGATACATGCCTGAGTTTATAGTGAAATAAACCATCGCACACTCAATTTGTCATGTGCAATGTTTAATATAATGCAGCCCGGGTTATAATGCATGGATCAGACTTATCCAAAGGAAGAATTCACATCATTATGACCATTTTTCTTTAATCTTGTAGGCTTTTATTAGCAAATTAAATCTTCAAGTAAATCACTATAAATGAGATTCAGAAAATGCTCATTGATTGCTTGGAATGAATTGTTGTGCAGGTAATTTGCCAGTTCATATTATTGAATTATGAATGCTTTGTGCCGTTATCATTGTCTAATCATATTGGTTCTGCACTGCAAGCTGCAAAACCATAAAAATGCAATAACATAGCGAGCACAGACTACAGAGCTAATGTGGGAACACTTTGAGGATTTTGGCGCCACCTACAGTCCAATGACATACTTAAATCAGGACCTTTTCCTTGTTAAACCAACTGACACAGCAAAAAATATAAACCAAGAAATAAACCAAAGGCTATAAACCAAAAAATTGAGACTATTCAATGACAAAGAACAAGATTACTGAGATTACACATACTTACATTTCATCTTACTCATGTATTTAAAGCTGGATAAATGCAGTCTGTAATACAAGGTATGAGAAAAAGTATGATGAAATTCCTATTACTGGCAAAGCCTTTCTCAAGAGACTTCAGGGAAAGTGACTGATCTGTCTACATCCTGCTATTTAAAATATCACATGATTTTTAGGAATGAGGAAAATCAAAAAGTGAAGTTAATTCTATCCCTTCTGATCTACTAACACCGTCCAACCTTTTAGAAAAACTTACAAATGACTAAATCTATTCTTGTGCTGGATTATCTATCCAACACAAGAATAAATTTGGTCATTTGCAATTTTGTCTAAAATGTAATTTCCACCACATTTCAAATTATGTATTTTGAATAAAATTATGGTGGAAATGACATTTTAAACATTTTTCAATAGAAGAATATGTATGCTAAGGCTAATTTCAAAGGTAGTATTTTATTTACACTAAATACA
>NW_015785541.1:0-1668 GCF_001515625.1 Sinocyclocheilus rhinocerous | reverse complement strand
GCACTTGGATGGGTTAAATGCAGAGCACAAATTCCGAGCATGGGTTGCCATACTTGGCCATCACGTCACTCACTTTTTATAGTTTTTTCCCCTTTATCTTTATCTATCCAGATTCTAACACAGCAATTGTCATTGCAGTCATCATTCCTTTGATTATTTTGATCGCGGTTACTGTCATCCTTTTCCTCAAAAGACATCAAATAATTGGTAAGACCATCATTAAATCTGTTCAAACCTTTGAAACGTGTTTCTTTTATCTGTGCTTATTGTTTGCTCAAAACACAATATTTTAACCACTGTCCAAAACTTGAGGTAACTTGTCATTTGCAACCTTTACTCCCATAATGCCATATATTTCAGTGTGAAACCAGATATTCAGCAAGAACAGAAAAATATAGGTTGGGCTGGTAAATTACTATAATACAGCCAGACTTTAATTTTGAGTTTGCTAAAACAATGCCTAAATTGTCATTAACATTATCCAGTAGCATGCTACCTGACTGACATCAGCAGAAGCGTGCGTTCATGGAATGTGTGTTAATAAAGTAAATTGGGTCCATAATATTTACTGCAAATGACTGAGTCTGTCACTGTTGTTCTTTAAGGTTATTGTGCTGCTTGCCGTGGGAAACGAAAGATTTCCAGGGTAAGTTAATTTTCTTAATTACTTGTGGAGAAACATTAGTATCACAGACAAATTAAATCGATCTTGGTTGATGTTGAGTGCAATGATAACAGCTGATAAACATCTGTTTAAATGAGCACTGGACTGACCAATCAGCATCTAGGACCGGAACTGTACATGCTTTTTTACAAAGTACATTTTTTAAAAATTAGAATATTAAAATGACATTTGTGAAGCAGACATGAAACTGATAAGAATGATGCTGTTACCTGCCACATCATGGACCCATTTTGTCCCTTCAGAGGCAAAGCAACACGGGGATCTTCTGGACCCATTTGTCTGGTCATCGGCTCTAAATCCCAGCTTTACTAAAGCAACTGGAGCTCCTAACCATCTGTGCCTTCATAACTTTGACTGTTGCTTTTGGACCTCTCTGTCTCCTGGACCTCGTTGATGGTGTTGGAACTTCATCCTTTGGTTCTGAATACTATGCTACATATGCAAATAGCCTACTTAGTTTTCAGGGAGGGACAATGGCACCAAGCAGAGAGTTTTGCAGGCGTGGCTGATTGTGTAGAAATAAATACCTACTAAAAATGTCTATTATATTAAGCAACGCATAAAACACATATAGACCTGAAATGGTATACATGAAAACCAAGGCAAAAAGATTTGTGTCTTCAGGGAAACATGAACGGCAACACATGCATATGAAAAATCTAAGCTTTAATCAAATTTACATCTTACATTTCTACATAACAGATTAGTTTGTATTGTGTAATCACTGTAATAGGTTGCAGTTTAAATACATGTCAGAAAATATGTAAATCAGCTATTGTTAGAGCACTCCAAATATTCACTCCAAGATTAATGTCCAAAAAGTTGAAGATCCAGCACACAGGTAGTAAGTTTGTAGTGTGCTAATGTAATGCGCAGTTCATTAAAGCAGTTTATTTAATGCCACATGAAAAAATACTATAGGTAAGGGATGATCGACCGCTTGCCGTGCATTAAAGGATTTTAAATGCACGACGTGGAGGCCA
>NW_015785540.1:0-1669 GCF_001515625.1 Sinocyclocheilus rhinocerous | reverse complement strand
CTCAGTTGTCACTGTAATGGATGAGTCCATTAGCTGCCCCTGGCAAGGGAGGTGATCGGTCAGAGAGTAAACTGGGTAAAAAGGGCAAAACTGTCACCAAACAACTTAAGCTAATAGTGTTGCCACTTTACTTGATGAAATGTGTTTAACACGCTCTCTTGTGCTTCACTTTTCTCCGTCCATCCCTCAGATAAACACACATGACCAACACCTATATATTCCAGTCTCTCCTCTCTGCCGCCCTCTGTCATTTTCTCATTCCATCGCTCCCTCCCTTCCACCGTTTTGCCATTTAACTCTGTTGTTTCTTGGGAGTGATGGAGCTGGAGAATATTAGGTCACTTACAAAGAACTGACATTTCCTTTCAGCGTTTGAGTGTTATGACTGGGCATTAGGGTGAGATGGGGTGCTGAAACAGTGTGTGTGTTCCGCAAGAAACAACAAGTCCAGCAATTCACCAGTGAGCAAAGAAAAAAAAATCTTAAACAGAGTCTGATTTTGTACATGCTCACTTAGAACTGGACTATGTTCAGAATAGAATACTAATATACTGTGTACAGTACACTGAATCCTGCCTATTATTAAAAATAGCATGTGAACATGGATTAGACAATAAATATTTCAAATATTATGCAATGAAGTACAGTAATATGCATTGTGTTTTCATTCTTTGGCTGTGTCCTAATTCGGAGGCTGCATTCAAAGACCGAATGCATCACAGTGGCGCAATTAAGGCTGTCCCAATTCAAAGCCTTCTTCAAATGCAGCCTTGAAATGCATCCTTCGTTTCCCAGGCCATGAAGGATACAACAAATGGATCAATCGTGGACCAAACTATCTCAAGTTTCATTGCGCACCAGTGACAACAGGTTGTATTAAAAAAAAAAACAGACAAACAAAAACATAGTACTCATATAAAGTTCAGTCAACCAAAATTTATTGGAATAATTGTGAGCAATTTACAGGGCTCGCAAAATCACTAGCCCAAAGTTCCGGTGCTATTGAGTCTTCCAGCTGGGCTAGAATGTATCAAAATGTATCACCGCCCTGCCCGATGGGCTATCTTGAATAGTGACATAAAATTCCTTCCTTGACTTGCGTTATTCACTCGCTTATAGGGGTGAAACGGATCGTAGTCGATCATTTGCCCATTTCTAGGTCATGCAAATTTAAACATTAATGTGTTTTAAACCATTCAAGCGCATAAAGAGGTGAAAGAGAACTCAATTAATTTCTCAATTCATTCTGTGCTCACACTCTAAGCTCACTCAATGAATACTGCATAAACAGTACCAGTAGTATTATAGAACATAGCCGTGATTTGTCATGATACATTATTCTGTATTTGTATGCAGGTTTATTCTAAGAGACATGGAGTAAATGAATATTTAATCACTTGGTTATTAATACTCAATCACATTCGCTCACATTCAAACTTAATTGCTCTAAATTACCCACACACGGGTTTCTGTCAGGTGTCTGAAATGAAAGAGTGTCTTTGTTTAGTTCTGTAATTGGACTTTATGACCAGCCTCATCCCAGACTATAAAAAACCTACCCTGATATACAAATTTAATTTTCTCTGTGTGTGTGTAATTATGATTGCATTAATAGCAGTTCTTTTTATTACATTATTATTATTACGATTGTTATTACATTATTATTATT
>NW_015785539.1:0-1616 GCF_001515625.1 Sinocyclocheilus rhinocerous | reverse complement strand
ATAGATAGATAGATAGATAGATAGATAGATAGATAGATAGATCGTGTTATGATATATTATGTGATTACAATTAGTTGGAATTTATAGATTTGTAATGCATTGTTTATTATAATGCAACAATATTTAGGTACAGGATATACAGTGTTACTGTAGTCTATCATCTTTACCTCAATACATTTTACATGGGATTATAGCATATTATATAGCATACAGGCTTAATAGAAAGTGTTGCTTCATTACTCGCATTAGGGAGATTGCAGCGAATTATCACTTCAACACAATCAATATAATATACGCCTGACACAATGCGCACATAGCTGTCATTTTTTAGCATGATTCGACTAACTTACACCTTCATTAGTCTGGATGAGTCTGGAGTCATGAGCAGTCGTTGATGTCTATTGGAGAGCTGATCGTTTACTCCTCCTCCTCCTCCTCATGCTGTCGGCTGTGTGGGTGTCTGACAGCTCCGCGAGTCTCAAACCGGAGCGCTTCAACACTCACCGCTCTCCGCTCAAATGTGCTTTTATTCCTGCGTACCTACGTTCCGCGCTCCTCATGTCCTCCGTAACTCTCTCAGGATCGTTTCGGTGCTGATGTGAGTCCAGTACTTTCATTCATTTGGCACGTTTCTTCAGTCGATGAGTATGCGTTCACGGTGGAGTTACATCGCCTGGATTTGTGTCTTCAGTCTCGGCGCGTTCAGGACTTTCTGCATTCCCGGTAATGAAGGTAAGACGCGGGATCTGGGAACGGTGCTGTTTGCAGGGATTGATGGTTGACAGTCACTGGATTCCGCCTGGCAATGAACGCTCTTCAGATCAAAAACCGTTTTTGGCTCCATGAGGTTCTTGGGTTGCTATATGATTGTTTGGAGACCAAAACAAAAGTTCTTAACGTTAAATTAAAGATTCCTTTGATCCGTGCGTTAGTTTCTGAGTTCGCTACATTATCACGATACAGTGTTTTTAAAATGACCAGAAAATAATTTTAAGAAGTTGTTAGTAGAACTTAAAAAAAATTATAAAATGGCATTAGACTGTGAAACTCTTTGGTTTTAAATAGAACCATTATTTTTCATAGACACGCAGAATTTACCACATATATTACAACAAATACAGAACATGCATCAAAAACCTATCAGATCTTATCCAGAACGTTTTATAAGTCTATAGGTAGTAGCCTATATTTTGTGGCATATGACGTGTATGGTTCTCCAACAGAAATGTTCTCCACACAGCATGAAATATCATATGTGAAGCATTACGTAATATATTATCCACAAAGCCAACAATGACTTCACACCAGACTGTTTAATGGAGCAGAAGTTCCTGTGAAGATCAGCGATTACAGTTCACCAAACTCCCAGCCAGGTGGTTTCTAAACATCTCAATTCACTATTGCACATTCACTGAAAACATGAATTCATAAAGTATATTGTGAATCGCTTCATTGCCTTTGAACTTGTTCACTGGGTCCCTTTAAATATGTTATGATCTGTATTGTTCAGGAAGAACATCACAGCTCAGATCCGAATGAAAGCACTATTCAGTGAAGCTCAACCGTCAAGCTTTACAAAAGCCAATTCAATGGTCTATTAAAGACCTGTTGTAGCA
>NW_015785538.1:0-1669 GCF_001515625.1 Sinocyclocheilus rhinocerous | reverse complement strand
GGGGGGGGGGTCCAGATCAAACTTATATGTTGTACTTAAACAGATGTCAAAAGTTCCACATCATCAAAAAGAATATCTGAAAGACTACATGAAACATCTTAAAAGTAACACTAAAGCCACATACTTACAGGAAAATGACCTTCGACCTGTGATGTCTTCCTTCCCATCCCCATATCTCTGTTTGCCATCACAAACAGAGCTTATCTTGCCAGGTGTGAGGGTCGGATTGGTCTATGAACTGAACTGCAGTGGCCTTGACATATTTACATGTATACAGCACATTCCCACAACCATAAATCAACAATGAGGCCCATACAGCACCCTTGGGAAAGCATAGGTTATGTTCATAAAAGAAAATTAATTTCTATGGCATTCATCAATTTATGTGCACTTAATGCTTTCTAACTACAGGTGATTCTACACCCTGTTTGTCTTTCATCTCTGCCACACTAAAAATCTTTGATAAACTCAACTGTCAACACCCAATTTATAATAGCCTAATTAGTCCCCTTAAAAATTAGCCATCTATGATTATGTGATCTTTCTTTTCATGTTTACTGTAAACAACAGCTGCTGATTACTTCGGAACCCACAGGCAGTGACAAGGCCTCGGCATAAGTCAGGACAAAGAGAATGAAGCTGTATTCAAACAGTTGTGCTTGAAGTCTTCACTTGTCTAGACATAATGTTGTTGAGCAACACTCCAGTTTCACAAAGTGATACTGTTTGAAAAGAACAGAACAGGATATGAAGTGATACAACGTTCTGTTATGTTTAAAGCTGCATTCAGTAGTTTGGTGCTAATGTAAAAAAATATTACACATCAAGAAATAAATTGTGTTTTTGTGATCCGAATGGTGTGCACAGTTTTCTATAAAAAATGATGTTAATTATGTATGGTGCAGGTCAGCCCTCTTAATGTATTTCACCAAGCTGACATAAAGTGACCTGTGTTGTTTCACTAAACGTCAAAGAGAATACTCAGAAAGTGAAAATTAGACAATGGAACATACTTATTGTTGGTCTTTACCAGCAGAGACAATGGAGGATTAGTACTTGTACGGATGAAAAAGCAAAAAAGTTTTGAAGACAGAAGACTGACATATACAAAAACAAGTGCAAAAATTAGTACAGCATCATCATCATTTGATCATTTGATCCTGAGCAGTGGTGCCCAAGTTGCTGATTCACATTGATAGATGGCAGTGCAGAGCCAAAAACCATTCCATGTATAGGTCAGACTACATTTATTGCCAACCATTTTAGCTGACAGGATTCATAGCTTTGTCATTTAGCAATTCAATTTAGTTAATTACCACATTTCAAATGACACCAAAGGTCTACATAACTCTAAGCAGGCTACTCTATGTAATGTTACTCGCTTACATCTGGTTCATAATAACTTCATATATTTTTCTTTTCATAAGAAGAATTGGGAGGAACATTGTGTTTTTTCTTCTGTGTGTTCACTTACACCAGGGGTGTCCAATCTTGTTCCTGGAGGGCCACTGACCTGCAGAGTTTAGCCAAAGCCCCTGGAAAGCAAGCCTGCAACCTTTATGCAAGAAATCATAGCGGCTAATGCTAATGCTAATGCTGCGGCCATAGATATGTATTGGCAGTACGCAGGGAAGGAGACCAGAGGCCATTGTATGATTGGCTGAGGTGC
>NW_015785537.1:0-1660 GCF_001515625.1 Sinocyclocheilus rhinocerous | reverse complement strand
TACAAATACATTTGTACTCTTTCAAGACTCAGTCACAATTCTAGGTTGTTTTTCTGGTGGATAGAAAGGTGTTGCTATTTGGTTATTGTGGTTTTCTTTTTGCTAGGGCATCGCTTGGTGCTTGCTAGTGTGTTTTGCTTCAATTCAAAGAGTTGCTATGATATTCTGGTCTCTAGATATGACCTGGTTCCTCCTATAATGCAAGTTTTGGGCTTTTTTGTCTGCTTTTATCATCTGCCAAGTTAGATAGAAATGTAATAGTACACCTCATCATACCGCATAATTTAAACTAACATTTATGGCTGTAGTACAAATATTACAGGACAAGTTACATGCCAACTTGGGTGATTTGTTTACATCCCTACCCGTAAGAATGAGCAAATGTAACCTTGTTGCTTGCCACAGCCACATTTCAGGCCTTTACTAAGCTCTGCATTAATTAAACAAGATGTTCCAGCATCTAGTACATGGTTGAGCGCAGAAGTGAAATCTGCCTCCCTTGTATTCTACCATTAGTGGTCTTGGAGCATTTCTGAGCACTCTATTCTGCTCTGAGAGTTTGCACCTCAAGCAGAAACCCACAGGACTGCCAGCGTGTAGCGGCGGTTTCAGTCGGTGCACCGTGATCATCTTCACAGCCTGTTGTTATCTCCACAAAACAAAATCCACCCTGCTGTCAAATTACTCACCATTGAACAGCTGCTCCTGAGAGCCACAATGGCATTACAGCCAGGCATGTTGCCAGCCTCTGACCCAAATCGCAGAGAGCGCACATGCTTTGGTTTTCTTTTAAACACACTCCAATAGAACTAGCTTGTTATTTCATTGATTTAGATGGAGTCGTAATTAATGCTCGGTCCCTGGATTACTACGAGGAAGTTTGATAGGTTCTCTCACTGCATCAGACACATGCTAACCTAAAAAATATTACTGTTCTATTCTGCTCACTGGGAATTATTTGGCAGTTTCTTCTGTGCTCAACAGGACAGTCTGTCCTGCTGCTCTAACTAGACAACAAGACTTTTATTCTTGTTGATGTTTTTTTTTCCTAAAGGTAAATGAAAGGCAAAGAAAATTTATATGGGTAGTCAAGATGTATATTTTATTTAATTTTTTTTCAAAGATCTAGCCAAAAGTGACAATAAAGACTTTTTACATTGATACAAAAAATTATGTTTCAAATAAATGCTGTTCTTTTGGACTTTTTCCATCAAAGAATCCTAAAAACTATGTATTACCATTTCCAATAAATAAATAAATAAAATAAAAATCTTAACCAGTACAACTGTTTTCGAAAAATGTTTCTTGAGCACCAAATCAGCATATTAGAATTATGGCTGCTGAAATTTCATCTTTTCCATTTCAGGAATAAATTAAAACAGTTTTTAAAAAATTGTAATAATATTTCACAATATTACCGTTTTTTTTAATCAAATAAATATAGCCTTGGTGAACAGAAGAGACTTCTTTTTAAAAATATATATTTTTTGTAAATTTAATGTAAATTTAATAAAAAAAAACATTTGAGCAGTAGATTAAATACAGTATATATTTCTTTTTTTAATATATTTTATACAGTGGTGTGAAAAAGTGTTGGCCCCCTTCCTGTTTTTAAAAATTTTAGCATATTTGTCACACTTAAAAGATTCAGATCATCAAA
>NW_015785536.1:0-1668 GCF_001515625.1 Sinocyclocheilus rhinocerous | reverse complement strand
TATGAACATGGTTAAAATATGTCTAGCTGTGGAACAAGCATTATTCAATTAGTTAAAATGTTTGAGATTGAAACAAATTGGATTTATTGATGATACATATATAAACCTGGTTATTGTGTATTTAAAACACTTTCAGTTTATTACAGAAATCTTACATTTTTCATTTATGTATGACTGACAAATATGCATCACATTACGTTTATAATGTTCACATACATAAATCTTTAATTTAGGCCTAAATATAGTACAATAAACTGCTTTATCTAAAAAAAAATTATTTTTTATTTTTTTCTTTGATTCCTCATAATGTGGCCCCTTTAAAATAAGTAATTTTTTAAATAACATTTTCATGCATTTTTTGTTTATTTTTTTTCTCCTCTAATATGAAATACCAAAGGTTTCCAACACTTATTTATTTAGGATAAAAACAGCTTTGTAGTATGAATGTGACCTTGCTATATCACCATACAGCATGTTATCTTTATTTATTAATGTCATTTGCTAAGGCACAAAGATGAGGTTCTTAATTTTGTTTGTTTTTCTGCAGAATGGAGAGGCGTCCCTGTTCGAGGTGAACATCCGTTACGTTGGCGGTCTTCTCTCTGCGTACTACCTGACGGGAGCTGAGGTAAGATTCAGTCTCATCTGTGCTTCTCGCTTAAGTATTGACTTGTTTAATATAATTAGTTGGAACAGGAGTTCATGTTTAATCATAAGAGTTACAGCGAGATCACGTATGTGTGGTTTATCTGAAACGGGCCGAGTTTTGAAACCCAAGGGCATCATATTAGAGTCGAAAATAAAATAAAGGCGACACTCAGAGTCGTGAGTCAGCCTAATGGACATTGATTTTCAGTCAGAATTAGTCAAAGAGGAAGACAGATGCTCTGTGTTTTCTGAGACCATCCATCTGTGTTTATAGATCCGTGTCAGATGTAGACACGCGTGCTATATATACACATCAGATGAGTCGACTTGATGATTCATTGAGCATTGAGATGCTCAATATGGACATATTTGTTTGATAGATGGGAGCATATAAGAAGAATACATTTGTAAAATATGACATTCTCCATCATTTTTAATAGATTGACCGATATTTATTTTGGGAACCAGTACCGATGCTGATTATTTGTATGTTCAATAACCGATATGCAGAACTGATATTTATTCACTGTTTGACTTGTTTTTGTTTAATTTCATCTTCATATCACAACAATAAAAACAGCATTTTTTAAATAAAAACAACTGAAGCAGCAGCAACACTAATACAAATGGCAAAATAATTGGACAAAGTCTAATGTTTTTAAATGGAGAACATGAATAAATGTGAAATAAAAAATAAAATAAGTTTCTGTAGTTTCTTTCACTTTGGATAAAAGCATCTGCTAAATGCATAAATGTAAAATGTCAATGGAGTATATCAACTTTGCATAAATGTAATCATTAGTTGAAAATATTGGTAAAATATCGGTAAAACCGAATATCGGTCGATTTCTAATTCTGAGTCACTTTGAGCTTCCTTCAGCTTTCTAATCATATAGTTATTGTATTTTTACTCCAAACTATTGCCAATATGTAATTGAGTTGTTTGCTGTCATAATTGAACCAATTTGACAGAATTTGAAGATTTATTCAAACATTATATAAAAAGTAAACATATATATA
>NW_015785535.1:0-1664 GCF_001515625.1 Sinocyclocheilus rhinocerous | reverse complement strand
GGCTTTAGTAGAGAGAGAGAGAGAGAGTGTAAAAAAAACAGGTCAGGAAAGGGAGATAAAAATGTTGGCGGCTAAATAACGCTGTACTATTGAATTCTTTAAGTTTTGGTTGGTGGCTACGATGAACACAGTAGATCTCCCTTGAAAGGCAAGGTTCGATAAGCTTGTGCACATTCTGTGCTTCTGGAATGACCTCTGTACCGCAGCCAGTGTGTAATGTAACACAGTCCATTGAGCTCTACTACAGAGAACAACCACATTATTTCTGCATCAGCCTATATTATGTTATGTTAAAAATCCACAGTAAACATAAAACCTGACAAAATTGACATTACTCATAATACAATTTATAAAGACAAGCGTTTTCCAAATTACAAAAAAAGTACTGCTCTTTAAAACCAATTCAATGCTCCATTAACCAGTCTAGACTGTACCTGGCTCCCCGATACCAAAACGATGCAAGCAGCCAAATAAGTCTGGAGGAGATAAACAACAGGAGCAGGAGCACCGGCGTTCTTTTCCACCTTTTCCGTGTGTGCTTGTGCCAAACAGCTCAGTCTGAGAGCTTTACTTCAGCAAATTAAATCTGCTCTAGGCATCTCCACACTCTAGGCATATCTGGATTTTTCATGACAAGGCACAATGAGGTTTTTGATAAGCACCCAAGATAAATAAGAAAAAACATAGACAAGCATGTGGGTCACATATAAGAGTATACACAACAAAGTAACGGTTAAAAAAACCTTTTAAAACCAAGTTTTAAACATGTGCCAAGTTCTTAGAATTTCACTCTTGAAATGTCATGTTTAATGCCTACGAAATGCCATGTGGTCTACCCATCAAGCAAAAAAATAAAATAAATAATAATAACATGTTTTCTTTACACCTTAAATATATGCAAGTCTATATATCTTAATCATTCTTTTTAAATGTTTTTAAATATATTTTTAAAGACCCAAAGTATTTAAAATATTTCTTGAATTATTAATTTATAAATATTATTAGCTTTTCGGTATCTCACCACATGAGATTTTCAACCTACACTAACCTTGCCTTTACATAAAAAAAAAAAAAGGTCAAATTATGTGATATTTTAAGAGACTTATTGACCTTAACACACAGTCATGAGGGTCTGATTTATCAAAATTTTTAAATGTATTTTTAAATATTAATAAGTAGCGAAGCATTTTTGTTCAAATATTTTTTTTGCTAAGAAATACTAATACAATATAATGGCTTTAAAAACTACTTTTTAGCTTTTCTTAAAAAAATAAAATTAAAAAAAGTGATATCAGAACAGCTGTATCACCCTGACATTTTATTTTTACTTTATGCCATCCAAAAACAACAAAATCATTTTAATTCAGAATTTAAAAACATACTCATCATACATTAAAAAAAAAATTGGTGTAGAAACTATTTTTACTCAGAAGTTGCTAATTTCACAAATAATTACAAAGAAACGGCAAGTAACACATTGGATTAAACATGAATTTTTTAAAGTAGAAAGACTGAAATAGTATTTTTAATGTGTATTAGAATCTGAATCTAAGTCATTGTATACATGAATTGTATTTTAAAATATTTTAGAATGAATTTATAGATATTTATATGCACACATGAGCAGAGTTGGGCAAGTTACTTCCAAAATGTAATACGTTATA
>NW_015785534.1:0-1665 GCF_001515625.1 Sinocyclocheilus rhinocerous | reverse complement strand
GCTCACTCACACACACACAGTCACACACACACACTCACACACACACGCACTCGCACACACACACACACACACTCACACAAACACACAGTCACGCACACACTCACACACAGTCACTCACACACACACACACAGTATATTTCTTCTTCACTGATGTCTGCTCTTGGCCACAGCGCCGGTGTGAGGTGTGTTTGTCTCTCGTCTGACCTTCAGGCTGTAATGAACTTCCTTCACTCCTGCGCCGGCTGGTGTGTCGCCACATTCGTTCTGGGCATCTGCGACCGTCACAACGACAACATCATGATCAAACACAGCGGCCACATGTTCCACATCGATTTCGGGAAGATCATGGGCAATGCGCAGAAGTTCGGTAGCATCAAGAGGCAAGTGATTTGTTTTCTTGTCACTTTGCATAATGAAAAAGAACCCCTTCTAAAGTAGACGTCCACTTTGTGAACGCACAGGGACCGGACGCCCTTCATCTTCACGCCGGAGATGCAGCGCTTCATCACGGGCGGCGGCGAGAATCCACAGCGCTTCCACCGCTTCGTTGAGCTGAGCTGTGACGCGTACAACAGTCTGCGCAGATGCTCTGCTCTGGTGCTCGGTTTGCTGCAGCTGGTGAGGCGGAAAGCTCCGTCTGCTCACTTTGTTTAGCTGACATCCGCTCCCTCTCATGTGTTTCTGTATCCATGCACACGTCTGATTGTAGATGCTGGCGGCCGGTATGCCTGAGCTGAAGGACGTCCGGGACCTACAATATGTTCACAACAAACTGAGGCCTCATGACTCGGAGCTGGAAGCCACTTCATATTTTACCAAGTAAACACATCACTGTTGATCAGTCATGTGACCAACAAATGGTTAATCTGTTGCGTTATATATATATATAGTCTGTGTGTCTCATTTTTGAGTATGTTGTTTATTCGTGTCTGTCTGATCAGTCCTCTTGGGAAATGCATTTCAAAATAGTTTGATAATGATATGCATCTGTAATCATCAACGGCTCATGTTCTCTTCTCACACAGCAGCATCTTCCCGTGCAAACGAGCAATGCCCTTTGCAATAAGACCGTTGATGACAACTGAATAAATAAAACATGGCTTCTCGTATTTGATGAGTGTTTACAAAGGATCTACTCGTGTGTTTCCTGTTTCAGAAAAATTAAAGAGAGCATGGAGAGCTTCCCAGTCAAATTAAACTTCCTCATCCACAATATGGTGCAGTTTTCCTCCGTCAAACGTTCAGAAGCGCCGGCTAAGAGCCAGATCTCCTCCAACACCAACATTCAGGAGGCCGTGATCCAGAAATATACAGTGAACGGCAAAGATGTGGTGAGTTTCCTTCACAAAAACCTGAGCAACGTGAAGATGTGGAGATGCTCGATAAAAAGACGTTTGTTTATACTTAAGCACTCTTGGCTTATACTGATAACTATACAGAAACATCCAAGTATATTTGGCCTACATTTGTACTATTAAATCCTTTTTTCCCCACACATAATGTCCGTTGTGTTCGAGTCAGACGTACGAGCTGAAGGTGACCATTGAGGACGGATTCCTCGTCGTTCAGAAGAGCTTTGCTCAGTTTGAGATGCTCCACAAGCTCCTGCAGAAGCACTTCATCGAGTCCACGCTGCCAAAGTAAGAGTCCCGCTCATGATGTGCT
>NW_015785533.1:0-1668 GCF_001515625.1 Sinocyclocheilus rhinocerous | reverse complement strand
TGTGTGTTTTCTGCCGTCTTAGGGAGGGCGACTGGTGGCTGGCTCGCTCGCTGACGACAGGAGAGAGTGGATACATTCCCAGCAATTACGTGGCACCGTCTGATTCCATCCAGGCTGAAGAGTAAATCCTCTTCCTCCTCCTCTTTCTCTCCTTTTCTTTGCTGTTCTCCTCCCTGTGAATCCTCTGGTTTGCATTTTATTCCCCTCACTCTAATCAGATCTCTCAATTCAGCTGAGCGTGATTCTAGGTCTTTATTGACTCCATTGATGATTATTATACTAAACACAACAACAGTTGAAAGAAACTGCTTATTTCAATTTGTTATGAGTCAGCAGTTTAGTCAGTGAAGTTCATCAGTCACATGTTCATTTTCTAACCGCCCTGACTGATTCATGAGTCGCAAAACTGATTCATGAAAAAGAACCAACTCATGAGAGTCACTTGCTCTGTGTTGAAAAGATCTGACTCAACAGAACAATTTGTTCACGAGTCATCACGCAGGATGCTGTATTTATTGTATTTATTATTTAAAATTAATTAAAATGTATTTATTTCAGCTAGTTTCATTTAATTTAAACTTGATGTACTAAAATAGCGAAATAAAAATGAATAAAATCTATAAAGACAAAAAATGACAAACACACAACACAATTACTGAAACTAATAAAAATGGAAAATATACAAAAATAAAAACTACTAAAATGTAAAAAAAAAAAAAACAATTCAGACTATTACTAAAAACTATAATAGTATCTCAATGACACTAAAATAACACTGACACTCAACCCTTGTGACGTTACTAACAGAATGATTCATTCTCGCCCCTCCTCTGCTTCGGGCTGACCTTTGAGTCCTTTATATTTCCCTTCATGGTTTTGCTCTTTCACCCTCCTCTATTATTTGCGATAAAGTCTCTCCATCATCTCATCAGTTAGAAGGAAAATGCCCTGGTGGCCCAAAGACCTTTTCCCTCTTGAATGAGTAGAATACGTCAGTGTTTGCCTCAGGCGGCCCATCTACTATTGTCTGACCTGTTCATGTTCTAACTCATCCTTTTTCCTGAGACCCACACACGAGCTGTTGCTCAGTCGACTGCCGCATTAAACAAATACACACAAGCACTCCTCTGAAAACCTATAATGATTAATTTTTCCACCCTTGCCTTGCCAGTCATCTCAGATTGACTCTGGAGAAAAGGTAAGACTCAGAGAGAGCGCTGCGCATGAGCGGCTAACAACAAACTATGCTGATTTATAGACACTAAATGTCACTGGGCCGGTCATGAATCCCAAACACCACTCTTTTATCGCTACTGGAACTATGAGTAGCAATATTACAACCTGAATCAATGTTCAGTATCTCATGCAGCACAATTCAGATGACAATTGTTATAAAGTATAGTCATTTTACAAGTTAATGCAAACGTTATTAGCTACGCAAGCTTGATTTCATAATAGATTACATGTACACTACTGTTCAAAAGTTTGGGGTTATCCGATAATATCGTCTATTCGAGCCCTGCCCCACCACGCCGACACGCACCGTAAACACACATCAGTTTGGTTGTGCTTTATCTGACAGTAGCCTGTGATTCAATAAGCTTAATTTAATTAAAGGTTTGTTTATCTTTTCTTACTTTGTGCTTAATATAAAACATTGGTTGTTAT
>NW_015785532.1:0-1666 GCF_001515625.1 Sinocyclocheilus rhinocerous | reverse complement strand
TACGAAGAACGGGCCCCTGGTTTTAAATATATAAAATGCTAAATCATCCAAGTAATAAAAACCACCCAAATGGTTCTTCACAGAAAATGTTCAGTAATCTTATGTGTGCCTCCTTTAGAGTCTCAGAAGAGGACTTAACTCAATGTCTCATGCTTTGCAAGTCTGCAATCAAAAGTAAGGTATTTCATAATAAACAGAAATTCATTTCTCATCAAATTCTTCCAAGACCAAACCGGTCTAAATCACTGTATGTCAACACTTGGCTCATTTGTTTCTGTTTTTATTTCTCCCAAGTAATTTGAGGAGAAACATCCATAACAAAGTTGGTACTTGAATTAATTAAAGAGTAATAACATATTCTCCTGAGCACACATACTCCAATCATATTCTAATTAGACCTTTTGAAAGTGTCAGTTTTTGAATTTTCTGGTTAGTTTCAGAAATCAACAGGGAATTCTTAGGTGGAACAGTATAATATAATAGACAAAATAGAGTTTATTTCCATTTATGGCCAAACCATCAAGATTTGAAATCAAAATAAAATATGTATATATTCCAGTTAGTGATTAAATATTTAAATTAAATATTTAGCCTAGCTCAGTTATATCTTGGAAAGTATTACATTCTTCCAATACATGGCTTCTTGAGGTTTGGCGAGTTTGAAGTGCTCTTCACATAATTACAATTGACCATTGCATATTACCGTCTTAATATATGAACATTTTATAATTACCCAATGACTGCTTAGGGGTTATATTGTTAGACTGAGCTACACACTTACAGATATCGTCAGAATTATTTTCAGCTGCTCCAATAGCCTTGCAGATGAGGTCTCCACATGAGGAGTTTAGTAGATGCACACTGCAATTGAGGATATTACTTTGCACAGCAGGAATGCAGTCTTACTGCTTTAATCTGAGTATGTCCTTAAAAAAGAAAATATATCGCATTTGGATAATTTATGAAGCATAAAGATCCATTCATTCACCCATCCATTCTCCAAACCCCTTGTCCTCTGTTGCGTTGCGGGGATGCTGGACCCTATCACAGGGACTTTGTGGAGCCCATAGTTTTATGATATAAAATGGCTGTTAATGTAATACTCACCAGAGTCACATTTGCACTAGATTATAGAAATGCAGCAGCCATTGTCATTGCACTGATGAGGCAGGAATTCTTTGTTAGAGAAAGGAGCCACATAGGAAGTGCCTCCTTTTACAGCTGGTATTGTCTAGTGCTGAAAAAGGACTGCGGTCTTGCATTTAATGTTTAGGACACGCGGTCTCAGAATGTTGATGCTGAAACACATTTGTCTGTGATTCAAACAGGATTGGTTCATAACTATCAATCTGACAAATGCATATTTCATTTTCAGAGAAGTGGTTCCCAACAACGTTCCTGGAGTACCACCAACACCGCAGATTTTGCATGACAAAGTAAATTTCCAGTTTACATGTAATACTTCAAAACCAAATGGACTGTATAAATACAAATGTTCATATTCATTTTCTGTGTTCTACAGTATTGACTGTTCCCAGTCATTTTTTACATATTGTTGAAATCTGTATCTAAAAGCTCAGTGTGATACATAAGAGCACTCAGGGAGACAACATCTATACTATTGTATAACATGGTATGCAATAAGTGTCATACCAGACAGGGAAAA
>NW_015785531.1:0-1653 GCF_001515625.1 Sinocyclocheilus rhinocerous | reverse complement strand
GGCCCATTGCCCCTGCACTACCGCCACTACATTGCCATCATGGTATGAACATGCTCTACAGTCAATCACAGTCTCAAATAATATCTCAGGTTAATTGATAAATGTATTTGTGTTTCAGGCTGCGGCGCGGCATCACTGTAGGTACCTGGTGTCTCTGCACTCGGCTCAGTTTCTGCGGGTTGGCGGAGACCCGTTATGGCTTCAGGGGTTAGAGGCTGCACCCCCGCGTCTACGGCACCTTGATCACATCAACAAGGTCCTGGCCCATCAGCCTTGGCTCACGGCACGCTCGCACATACAGGCTCTGCTCAAGACGGGGGAGCAGTGCTGGTCTCTGGCTGAGCTCGTCCAGGCCGTGGTTCTGCTGGCCCACTGTCACTCCCTCTGCAGTTTCGTTTTCGGTTCTGGTTCTGACTCGGACACCACTTCCACTCCCAGAGTGCATCACGGCACGCCCCCTGGCTACTGTCTCTGTGACGCTGCCAACGGCAACACTGCTGGACCCACAGAGAAGGTGCCACGGCGAAGGGTACAGATGATCATTAATTTCAGTTGGTAAACGAGGTTAGGTTTAGGTTTGTTTGGGTTTGAATAAAAAAAACAGCTGTTAAATAAAAAAACAGATAAAATACATAATCAGTAATTGGTAAGAACATAAAGAGCAAATAAAAAGCCAACATAAAGGCAAATCAAGTAAACAGTGCAATTATTTATTTGTTTATTTTTATTTTTCCCCCCAAATGTAACTGCAGTATTATTATTATTCACTTCTGTTCAAAAGTTTGGGGTAAGGAAGATTTTTTAAATATATACTTTTATTCAGCAACGATGCATAAAAGCACATACGTTAAAAAACATATTAGAATGATTTCTGAAGGATCATGTGAAACTGATGGCTGGAGTAATGATGCAGAAAATTTAGCTTTGCATCACAAGAATAAATTACATTTTAAAATTATATTAAAAAAGAAAAAGTCATTTTAAATTGTAATATTTCACAATAATACTGTTTTACTGCGTTTTTGATTGAATAACAGCACCCATAGTGAGCATAAGAGACTTCTTTCATAAAATATTTAAAAAATGGTAGTGTACAATAAAATTACTTGAATTATATCACAAACTACAAATGAATTCTACCAAAACAAATAAATAAATCATACATCAAAACATCACAGTCTTCCTGCTCTTCTGTAATTTTTATAATAGGCTGGCTTTGATCATGGTGATACCACTTGAATGCTTGGGAATTTGGGACACTATCAACACTGTAGAAAGACTGCTATCATTTATTTATTTTTTTTAACTCAAATATCAGCTTGGCACTTAAATAACAATATTTTTGACATCCCTATTTGACAGCAGTGTGCAAACCGTGTGAAGTCCGTTGTAATCCAGGCATAACCTGCATTGTTGGCTCTTTTTTTAGTCCTTAGACTCCAGCTGTGAAGTCGCTTGCCTTCGAGAACAAATTCAAATATCACAGGAGGAGATCAAGGAAAGAAAAGGAGACCGACTCCATTCACAGACACTCCTACATGCAGGTAAGATGTTCATCAGTCTAAAGCCAGTGTGTCGTGTAACCATGTTTCCCAATGCTGCTGTAAACAGGATGTGTAATTTTGGATTGGGATGAGTGTTTAGAGAGTTATT
>NW_015785530.1:0-1665 GCF_001515625.1 Sinocyclocheilus rhinocerous | reverse complement strand
ATTTTCACAGGATTTGGTTTGTCATAAATGTCAGATGGTTCTGTGTGTTGTTGACGACGTTCTGTTCAAAATGGAAGCGTATCGGTAAAGTCAATGATCTGGAGCAACTGTCTGATTCTTGAACATTTGAATAAAATAAGGTTGTAAACCATAAATGAACTTGGAAGATTGAAAAACAGTCACACATAATCTATTTTATATTGTAAATTGGTATAACAGGTGGACCTCTAGGGATAAACCAAACAATTTGAATACAAAAATCTTAATAAAGCAATAGTGCAAACACAACCTTTTAGGCTATTATTAGAAAAAAAAAACATTTGGTTCAGGCTGGCTGCACAGATCTAGGTAACAGGTTTTCTTGAGAAACATTGATTGATGTAACCGGTCACATTATGGTGTTTCATTTAGATGACAGATTGTGATTTAATAGAGTTAAAAATAACTGCTCACATACTCTCGTCAAGAATGCTGCAAAAATATAAGCAGAGTGATGCTTATACTGAAACATACACTAAATATGGAACACAATTAGACACACAGAACTACAGTAACCGTTATTCACATTTAATCATGGTAGGGTTCGTAGCGCTCTTGGGCGGTCACATTCATCGTGCGTACAGTTGTAAATGATTAATCTGATAGTATTTATATTTGTATGAATATATAACGAACTATTTATGATAGACTGTGGATTGTACACACTGGGTTAAATGACCTGCAGAATATTAACATTATATAAACCATAAATATAAGATGGCAGATCTGTTGACGCATCCAGAGCTATGTGTTCTTATCTATGCTCAGCGATTCCTCAGTTCATTTCAGATTCAGAACCAGCGGTGCAAATTTTGAAGTTGATATTTCAGTATGCTGTATTATGAAGAGATTCAAAATCTTTCCTTCTGTCAGCTTTAAGTTTCACCGGCCGGTTAGTGGAATACGGCCATCGTGCCCTGTTTGAGAAACTCATTAATAGTCAGAATGCTGGGTACCACTCAAAACCACTGGCATTCGTCTCGTCCAGATTTTGCGCCAAACGAACCCAAATGTGATTAATTGCTTTTTCCTTCCTTGGCCGTGTGATGGTCTGCTGAATCCTCATCTCATCTCTGCGTTTCCACACTAACTTTGACCAGCTTTCCTCTCACCCACCCCCTTCCATTACCCCTCTTCTTCCATTTTTGTAACATAATTAGCTTTCATTTTTGAACTGCACTGGGGATTTCTAATGCTAATCTCTCTGTCCTAGACCTCTTAGCTTCTTTAAACCTCTTTTCCTACCAAATGAGAAGGACTGGGGTTAAAACAGTGCTTGCCTACCTCATTATCAACATTTTGAATTGAGCTTCGCTTGTGCTATAAATCTCTATTAAAACCTGCATGGTGCGCAGACTGAACATAAGTTCTCTATCTAGAAAGATTCAAGTGATTTCTCCCAACATGGCAGTTAATTGCCTCCCGCAGCTCAGGGTTATTTTTGAGATATCAGCGTCGAGTCGACACAACCGGTTAAAGTGCGTGTTAGCGATAGGAGCGCGTTATCGCAATATCGTAGAGGGATAACTGTGACCCATAGTGAATATTTAACTACATGTCAACTAACTCTAACTATTAGTAGACTTAGTTTAGGGTTAGGGTTGGTAGAATATGTTGATGTCTGTT
>NW_015785529.1:0-1666 GCF_001515625.1 Sinocyclocheilus rhinocerous | reverse complement strand
TATTAGATTAATAAATACAATTATAATGTTTTTATATTATACATAATAATAAAGATGATTATTATTATTGTTATTAATGTTTTTTTAAATGCAAGAAGCTATATTCTAAAATATATGTGTGTGGGATGCATATGATGTGTATAAAAGCAATCTTTATTCTTTGTAGTTACATCAAACAGGGACAAAATGGTTCTCTTTTTGTTAGTGGCAGTGGTTACATACACACACACACAATAATAAAACTCAGCCATATCCCCCAAATACCAACATCCAGCTCAATTCCCAAATCAAGAGTGCTTGATCTAATTTTCCTTGATCTAACTCTTAAAAAGCCATTTTATCTCTTGATAAAGACTTGAGTGCAGCAGACAGACAGGCTAACTATAACACTCAATATCTGATTCTCTCTGCCGTGCACAATAAGCTTAACGTTATATGTTAGTTGTCAAAGGTTATCAGATGGTTTCAGGGTAAATCTCCTCCTAAGCATCAGGCAATCATCAGCCAAAAATGTGTTTTGTAAATCAGAGTGAGCTATTTTATTCTGCATAACCATTTTCAGCAGAGTAACAATACACTAAATTGTGCATTAATCAACAGTGACATTATTTTACGAATTCAAATGTACATATAATGAATAGTAATAAGGAATTAAACAAGTATCTCCACAAAGAAAAATATCACAGCATCCAATTTTTAGGAATATGTTGATCATTTTGCCCTATCAACTTCAACAAGTATAGTTGATATGGTAGATTAATTAGTTATAAAATTGTGTGGTGAAAAATGCGATGACAAAAGGCCATGACTTTTTACCATATTAAAGTAACAGTAAATACAAAAAGAAAGAGAAAGACAGAAAACTACTAGAAATAAAAGCAGAATGACATTCTTGCATGCTCGTTTCTCCGCCATACAACTGGAATTGTGTTAAGACCTCTGGTTTACAAGTTAAGGCTTTACAAAAACTACTGTGGAATGGAGATATTTCATTTTAAATTCTATAAATCACATTCTTTCATACCATCTGGAGTGTATTTGGAGTTTAAAAGCAATTATATATCCAATCCAGATTTTAAAATATCAGCAATAACATCATGCTGATGTAAACAGAGAACTGTGTTGCTTAGAGCCTAAAACCTTAATGCCAATATTGACATCCCAAATCAGACCTTGATGATTTATTGTTGTTTTGCCCACTAAGATGTCTATTTACAATAAACAGACCAAAAAAAGATGTAGTTTCATATGTAGTTTTTCAGACACTGATTGACATTGATGTATATGAACAATGAAATGATGCTATATTAAATTCATGTATATTAATATATATCGTCTATATTAATATACAATGCTAATCACTACATTGCTCGAAAAGGTTTTTCCAAATCATGAATTTCTTTTAGCCCATCAACACATGTTTGAAATGGCACTAAATTCTTGAGGATCTCAGGCATTCAGCGCTTCGTCTAAAACCAAGTATATATTGCTACATGGATGCAGAATGTAATGCAGAGACAATCTGGCTTTAATCCCTGTAACAAATAAAGTGAGCAAAAAAATCATTTAGTTATTGCTTTTTAAGACAATAAACGTTAAAGTCTTCAAAAAGAATGTGGCAGTGCTTTATATGGCCTTTATAGCATGATTATGTTGAGGGTATTTG
>NW_015785528.1:0-1663 GCF_001515625.1 Sinocyclocheilus rhinocerous | reverse complement strand
TGCGCAAAAATTATATACAATATTAGAATGTTTGCGGGAGCGGACGGGAGTGGGATTAAGAAAACAGTCCAGCGCAAGACTCAGGTTCCTGGTTCCCAAGATCTGGCCCTAATCGAGAATGATCAGTCACATGACATTTATCCACAGGTGATTCACACCTGAGTTCACATTTTGGATTGTCAGAAGATATTAGTAACCAAGAACCACAGGAAACACTAAGAAGAGCAACCAACATGAAGACGAGAACGGACAAAAAACAATTGAAACTGATGGCTATAATTGCACAAATTACATACATGAGGAACTAAACAAGCAACAAGTGAACATAATCAGTTACTATAGAAACAAATCAGAACATATTCAGAAACCAAAGCAACCAAAGAAACAGAAACTAAACATAGGAAACAAGAAAACAAAAACAAAGGAATTAAATTAATATCAAGATTTCCGTCTCTGGATAAAAACGTGACACTCTCAATTTAAGGGCGTTTTTTTTTTTACAGATTTTCTTCCTCTTTTTTAACTCAGTAACTTGGTTACCGAGTTAAAACTTGGCAAATAAAATTGCCAAATTGACTTTTCCAGTAAATGCACAATCTGCTGCTGTCCAGTCTGGCTTCTGAGCGACAAAATGTTTTTTTTTGTATCCAACTAGTATCCAACAACAGAGCCGCAGCAGTGATGAATGGAAAAAAACCTACATACTGTATACTACACCCTAAAAACTGTGTACTCTTTTTGTGAAGAAAATATACATACTTTTGAGTGTGTAGCAGAAGAGTAGGCAAGCTTTGGGACATAGCCTACTACTTCATCATAACTGCATCTTTAACAGACCACTCTTTCGCTTAGTTACATGCATCCCGTCCCATAAACTGCCCTGTCAATCATCTTGTCAACGCTAACATAATCCACATTACACTTCATTTAATTTCCTACAGTATTGGATAGAAATGAAAGAGCATATTGGTCTGCCAGTTGCGTGTCTTTCATGCCGAGAACTCCTCATGTGTTTGCATTATGATGCATTTAAAAGTTAATGACCAAACATATTTTTTATGACAGTTCACAATAAATATTTGTCATCAAGTTAGATATTGATTATTAATCAATCAAACCTCCTTATCCAAACCTCTCTATTGCACATCCACCATGTTTGTAGTTTACACTTTTTATTTGTGTTTGTAATTCTGAATGAATCCTCCTCCAAAGCGCAAAAACAAAAAAACCCAGCATGGGGATAGAATGTGTGTTGACATTTAATTTGTTTTAGTACAACAGAATATTAATTAAAATCAACTCTACAATAGTAGATTAATCAGTGCAATAAAAATCCAATCCTAAACTCTTCAGTATTTGCTTATTTAAATCCAAATGCTGAGGGGGTGTTTACACGACACCGTTTTCAACTAAAAACAGAAAACTTTTTATGCGTTTTGGCCGTTCGTTTACGGGTTTCAAAGTGCAGGTATTTGAAAATGATACCATTATTGTCTCCATGTAAACTACAAGGTCAAGGGTCAAGGTCAACATTATTATCCCCGAAGGGCAATTTTTTTCACAGCCAAATGTAAACCATATGCAAACAACAAACAAGCACCACAACACACAGACAAAAACAATGACTTCCATTAATAATATACATAAAATGATTTGTAATTTT
>NW_015785527.1:0-1664 GCF_001515625.1 Sinocyclocheilus rhinocerous | reverse complement strand
ATATATGTATGTTACACATTACATAATTCACATTACATTTTCATTCCTGTAATAGACTAATGGAAATTATCCTGTCCATAATGAAAAATTAAAGCCAGTATAATAATACTGCCTCATGTACTGTATAAGTGGTAGATGACATGAAATACTTCTGTAAAGTATACATGTTGACTGATGCTCCATCCAAAACTTTCAAATTATTATTATTTTTAAATATACACTTTTATGAGCTCAACTGAGAAACTATGTGAGAAACTGAGAAAGCATAATAAAAATAATTTCACAATTTTTACATTACAGTATGACATGTGGGGGAAATTTGCATAATTGTCATGAAAATTAAATTAAATTAAATTTGTGCAAAATATCAATCCCTGTTTTTTCTCTTCTGAGTTTAGGGTGAAAAAAAAACACCCAACATGGGATTTTTCCCATATTGTAGTGAATGAGTCTATTGCTAACACATTACCTTATAAGCTCATGACAACATATGAACAAGATACTGTTTGACCTTAACATTTTGAAATGGATCACCATTTCCACTTATGACCCATTTGTCCCACTTATTAAAGAATTTATGTACCAAAACACATCACAAAAGTGCCACTTGAATTACAGATCTTTCTGCCGTATTCTTACCTTGAATATTCCAGGATGGTTTATACAGTATTCCAGAGAGGCTGAACAGAAATCATTTTTCCCACAGTCAATACAGTAACAGTTTCTTGGGCACTGTGGGATGTGGCCAAAACTAGCCAGTTAAATATTACTGAAAACAAAGCAGCCTTTTTAGCCTTGAACTGACCACTGCAAATATCCAACAGTGACTCATGGGCTGCAGTGAATATTTTCGTCACGGCCTAAAATAATGTCTGAAATTTGCTGCTATTGTTAAGTCACATGTGAGGCCCACTCCTTATCGTCCATTCATTATCTCTAGGGAATCTCTTTAAGGTCACATCCTGTTTATTGAATTGGCACCACCCTGGTTGAACATTTCTGCTCTTTAAATAAATGTGTCAAGAATAGAACATAATGAAGCAGACAGCGCCTTTAAAACTCACTCTTTATTGGTACATAAGGGAATTTCCAACCATTCATTTCTGTCTACATACAAAGTGCATTAGAACTGCCAACTGACTACAGAGAATGGCTTCCAGCAAGTACTGACGTCACACATTCAGACTGAAATCAGACACAATAGACTGAAAAAGGAGGGAATTGTGACTGATGTCCTTTCAGTGTTCATTTTAACTTCAACTTCACTGTGGTTGTAAGTAACTACAATTCAACATCTTAGAACCATATTGTGTAGTCTAACTGAAGTATGTACTAGATGAGTTCAGTTTATTTTTAGCATTTAGCATTGTAGCAAAGTGTGTCCAAAATATGACTGGTAGTGTACTTCACAACATAAGACACACAGAGAGGTATTTGTAAGTATTAGTTTGGCACATTTGAGTGGTTTGGCACAACTATTTGGGAGTCTACAGAACAAAGTCTGAATGTTAGTTTAAAAGTCGTAGAATAAGCTATTTTCTATATGTACAGTAAGGAAAAAAGACATCCCTTTAAATTCACTTGAAACTCGCCACTTAAGCTGAAGCAACTCTAGCGTAAAAAGGCATTTTGCAACCTCAAAAAGGCACATTTATCAGGGGGGG
>NW_015785526.1:0-1558 GCF_001515625.1 Sinocyclocheilus rhinocerous | reverse complement strand
CACACACACACACACACACACACACACACACACACACACATAACGTGATCATCCTCAGATCTATTCCCCCAGGATTTGATTAATGTTATTTCAAGTTCTTTGCCCAGTCTTCCATGAGACACTTCAGTCATGCTTCTAGAGACTAGACTTAGTAATGACCAGCGGTATGATTTTTAAAAAAGACCTTTCAACCTCCTATTCATTTCAGTGGACATTGATATAATTTGTTAGAAATGGAATGTAAAACTTCACTGTTAAAAATCAGCTCTTGAATTTGAAGATTGAAATCTATTTGAAGAAATATTCCCTTGAAAAGAGCTGGACAAATTTCAGAATTTCAGAATTTATTCATGAGGGCGAATTTGAATAGATTTGGCCATACAACCCACAGGATTTAGAATTTAATTAACAGGAAGATTGACAGGAAGAGGATCTTTGGGATCCTTTGAAGACATTCTGGGAAGCAAAATGGACAAAATGGAAAATAGATAATGGATCACAGTGGAAAATTATCATAAAATATACTGTAATTAATTATACACTCTCAAAAAGTAGGTACTGGTACCCAAAGGTGCAAAAGGTACATTGTATATCATTTAACCCTAAATTATACATATTCATACCTTAAAGGTGTATATTAGTACTTTAAAATTACATATTAGTACTTAAAGTGTACTTATTAGCCCCAGTGACAGTTTTGTACCTTTTCTCTGAGAGCGTATACATTAATGGGTCATTTTAGAATGAAATACAAAATGCATTATTAAAAACCAAACAAGTTATATGAATTTCTTTACATTTTATTCCATTTTAATTCTTGGCTACTACATTCCAATTTGCATTCTGCATCTGTTGTTTCTGCATCTGCATACTGATGCTAAAACTATTCGCATTAACGCACATTTTGGCAAAATTCTGCAAGTAGCTGCAAGTCATTTTGTCAGAAAAAATGCAAGATTTTTGTCTTGATGTTTGCCTTCCTGGTAGGTCATCATGCATCTTGGGCAGATCCTGCTGGGAACTTGTTAATTAGCCGGATCTCTGTCAAAGCTCTGCCTGGCTGCTTGCTTTTAGGATCATGCATTAAGAGGTTTTAAGCTACTTAGTCTCACACACCAGAGAGATCTCATGGTTTGGATCCACCTCACTTTATTGTATTTCATAGTCATTTGTTTAGTAAAAGGAAAATGTGTTTTCTACACTGTGTCTAATGAGACTATTAGAGCCACAGATTGCCATTATCTTGTTCCTATGTTATTATTCTCCTCTCAGCGGTTGTCATGATACTTCCTCATAGTCAAGGCAAGATTGGGCATGTGAGACACAAATCCTGGGTCCCCGGACTCTCAGGGGCCGCATGCAGTGCGATCACTTATAAATCAATCAGAGGTATCTTAAACAAGTAAAACAGGACTCAACCCACTCTGCCACGGCCACCCTTCTGGAACGGCACAGTGGCCCCTGTTTGTTTCATGTATTTGTAAGGGCCCCATAGACATTAGTAGACATTTTTAAAGGTAAAATGTTAGAATCGATCTATCTATCTATCTATCTATCT
>NW_015785525.1:0-1649 GCF_001515625.1 Sinocyclocheilus rhinocerous | reverse complement strand
TTATTAGCATGCATATTACTAGCATATTGACTGTTTATTAGTACTCATAAAACACATATGAATGCCTTATTCTGCATGAACATATTCTACATCCCTTAATCCTACCCCATACCTAAACATAACAACTACCCTACTAACTATTAATAAGCAGCAAATTAGAAGTAAAATAAAGTTTATAGTGATAATTGGTCCCAAAACTAAGTGTGACCGAGATGCTATTATAATATTTAATATTTTTAATTAGTTTTTATTTTGACATTTTCGGCTTTCATTTTAATTTTAGTTATAGTAATTTTGTTGAGTGTTTTTGTCAGTTTATTTTTATGTCTGTATACTTTATATTCATTTTTATTCATTTTAAACTAGCTTAATTTGGCAACTAACTGAAATGCTAAATTTTTAATGCATTTCATTTCAGGTGACGATAATATAATAATATTATATAATGTAATATAATAACGCTGAATATAATATTATTGTGTTAGATAATATTATATAAAATATTATGTGAATCATATTGAAATATAATCACATTGATTATAATTAATACATATTTTTGATTTTTGCAGGAAATCCAATGCTGTAGTTGAGGCTCGGGCGGTAGCCATGAGGATCTTTGAGGACTATACTCAGTCCTGGCACTGGATACTCCTGTAAGCGTGTGAAATTCTAGGTTCATTTTATTCCCTCTATTCAGTGTTTTTGTTTATGGCAGTCAGATTTAGTGTTAGTGAGTTCTAATGTTTACTAGATTAATTGCACTAGCATTGGTCAAATCTCTGTGCGGTCTTTTTCAGTGGCTTGGTGATCGCCATGCTGGTCAGTCTGATCTTTATTCTACTCTTGCGTTGTCTGGCTGGAGTCATGGTCTGGGTTATGATCATCATGGTCATCATTGTTATTGGATACGGTAAGGGTTCTTGTCTTGTCTACAGCTCTCAAAAAACACTGTGTCTACATGTGCTGTTTAACCTTAACACATTTATAGTAATACCCTTAAAGAGAAAATACATTTAAAAAATATTTTGCTTCAAGAAATTGAAGCCTGTTTTTAGGAACATTAAGCATTGTGACATTAAGACTCTCATTATCATCATTGATGATTTTCATTCGATTTCCAATTCTGTATTGTAGTAATGTCATATTTTACTGTATGACACAAAATAGTGTAATATTTAATGGTAATTGTAAATATTTAATTCATGTTTATCCCCTCTCCTGATTCTCCTCAGGTATTTTCCATTGTTACATGCAGTACGCCAGTCTGAAAGGACAGGCCGGTTCTGACGTCACTATCAAGGATCTGGGACTACAGACTGACTTCTCTGTGTACTTACAGATTCAGCAGACCTGGCTTGCCTTCAGTGAGTTTTTATATCAATTATGTCAGTTATGTGCAGTACAAAAATGAATGAACTACCATTCAGAAGTTTGAGATCAGTAAGATTTTTGAATGTTTTTGAAAGAATGCTGCATGTATTTGATCAAAAATACAGTAAAAATAGTAATATTCTGAAATATTATTACAATATTATGAAATATAATAATAATAATAGTTTAAATGATTGTTTTCTATTTTAATATGTATATTAATTTTTTATTTTACATTACTCCAGTCTTCAGTGTCACATGATCCTTTAGAAATAATT
>NW_015785524.1:0-1664 GCF_001515625.1 Sinocyclocheilus rhinocerous | reverse complement strand
ATGGAAGAGTAAAAATGTCCACAATCTGGACCATTTGGTGGTTTAAAATGCTGTAAAATGCTTCAAATTATTATTTTTGTTTTTATCAACATCAATATGATTAAATTTATTTATGACTGCAACAGCTTTAAAATGTATATTGTTCAGTATTTTAAGGCAGTAAAGTCATGATCTTTACTGGGGACACATAAGGCACAGGAATGACCCACGTGCATATGACTAGTTAGTACACTAGTAACTCTCAATAGGTGTTAACGGATAACTGTAGGCATAAGATCATACTCTTAAAGAACAGCAAACGTGTAACTTATAAGTTAAAATGCTGTGAAGCACTGCATTTCATTACACTTTTGAAGAGGATGTGAAAATAGAAAGTCAATTCAGACTTTCACTTAAAAACCTTGACTAATATCACAAGTGGTTCTCAGTGAAGAAATAAAAAGTGACCACGTGACCCTTTTAAAAGCAATCCAGGGTGCTGTTTGCTGTCAAGGCGACGTTGAAGGCTTCCGCTCAAGTGTGGACTCCATCAGTCACAGTTCGCTCGATACTGAAGTTAACACACTGCCAAGGTGACCAACCCGCCTGACATCTGAGAGAGCAACAGGAAGAGGAACAACAATAAATCCACGAGCGTCTGAAAACCAGTTTGACACGGACCTTACAGTGAACAAGACGAGCCTTGAAACATTCTCCCAGACATGTGTTTACAGGTTTACTGTCGCCCTAACGAGAGCGCAGGGCAATTGCACAGGTGTGCTGGTCACTGAACGGCTGGTGAGGCGATGGATTGTGACGTGTGACGAGTTTGAGATGCAACAGGAAGCTTCAAAATCATGGCAATGAGTGAATTCACATCTTCTACCTGTAAGCTGTACCTTCACTTTGAATCAAAGATGTCCTTCAAATTCACTTTATCCTTCAACTCATCAATTTGGTAATATATATGCCTTGCATTTAGGAGATGCTTTTAAACAAAATGACTTACATTATGTATACATTTATCGGTTCATGCATTGCCTGGGAATCCAACCCATAAGCTTGGTGTCGACAGAACCATGAGCTAAAATAACTTCAAAAACCATGTTTTCCCATCTAAAGGACCAGGACCATAGGGACATTCACAGACATTAGAGAGACAAATCTGTCCCAATATTCAGATTAGTAATGAACAGAAATGGGTTTATCGACGACACATTCTTTAACTATTACCAAAGAATTCTGAATTACAACCTTTTAAAGTATCAAACGTACCAAAAATGTAGAAATAGATAAATAAATAAAAATGAACAAATAATAGATAAAATAATATACAATAAGCATAAATGAATAAATAATATAAATAAAAAACAATTAATTATATAATAAACAATTAATATATGAATTATAATGAAATGTAATAAAATAACAGATGTGATTACATAAAAATGTACATGAATAAAAAATAATTAATTTTCTATATATAATAAAACAAATATTAAACAAATAAATGCTTAAATATATAGCTAAATTCTAGATGAATAAAAAAAGTCAAATACAAAATGAATATATATTAAGAATAAATCAGCAATACATAAAATTACAAAAAATAGATAATACATAAAATATTATATATTTAATATAAATTATACAAATGAATATATTAACAAATAAATTAACAAATA
>NW_015785523.1:0-1662 GCF_001515625.1 Sinocyclocheilus rhinocerous | reverse complement strand
ACAACTTGAAAAGTGAATTTTGCATCCGATGACCCCTTTAAAGTCGAGTTAAAAGAGTCAAGCTACATTTAAAACGTATTTTGCTGATTTTTTTTCTACTGCTAATATTTTTTAAATATATATGTAATGTCAGATTTCACAGCTGTTTCATTTACACTCTGAATGAACCCATTTAGCTACTACAATCATAGTAACTTTTATAGGAGAGCATGAGATTCACTTGAAGGTAAAGCTTTGGTTGAACACCACAGATGTTTGTAGTATTAATCTCTGATGCACATAAAAACAAAAAAAAGTAGCTTCTTAATGGAAAGACTATTTTGAAAGCTGATCTATAAACGTTAGTGGCTTTACTATTAGTTATTGCACAACACTGATGGAAAGCAGCAAATGTGAATGACAGGTGTAGCCTGTAACTTCTAGTAGGCTAGTATCTCAGTAATGCATGGTGTTATGGTTCAGTCACGACTTCAGTTTGAAGGTCAACCTCAACCTCATATAGGTTTTTAGAGTATGAAGGTTCGAGATAACATCGTTCCAATAAATGACATAGGCTACTCCACTTTTTTTACATAAAAAAGTGTTACATTTTTAAATAGCCTACATTTTATTGGTGTATTTATTGAGTAGTCTACATTTTAATTTTTAAAACAATTTAAGTTGTTGTCAAAGATGAATATTGATGTGGAGTGAGAAATAACTCCACATTAAGTAAATCTTAAAAATATTATTTTAGTCAAATGCTAATTTCTTTTCATGAAATAAACTTCGATAATGTAATTTTTAGACGTTGTAGATGTTCTACAAAATACATTTATTTTGTATATATTTCAAATATTGATATATTGCCGTTTTTTTTTTTAGCTGAAAGTTACAGCCAAACAATTTACCGTTGTCAAAGAGAAAATAATTTTGAAAAATAATGAAAAGTAGTTTCATGTAAATGTTCTGAATTCACTAAATGTTAATTTTGGACCAAGTTTAGATAAAGGAAATAATTAGTACTCTGGGGGGGCCGAGAAAAACATGGTAAGGGAGGTTTCCTCCTCGTAGGGTCTGCCATTTGACTGAGATGATCATTTCCAGCACTTTTCCAATGATAGGAGAGGCCTTGCAGCAGTGGTCGCCCAGAATCTGCAAAACTTAGTCGAACTGAATCTAAAAATCATTTGATTTGAGTATTATAAAAACAGCTCTGGTATGAAATGGCAACTTTAAGCATCCACACTGACAAAAACGAAATGCTACAAAAATGTGCTGCACCTTAACATTTTGATTATAATTCACAAATGATTCTAATTTTGCTGTTGGTCATTAACTACCATAAAGAATAAATGCTCATTTAAGAAAAATATCCAATATGCATATTAAAAAAAACTTTCAAAACATTTCAATTTTACTTCATGCTTGGTGAAATAGGATGAGATGTTTATCTTTTTTATTGTTATTGTTGACAGCCAAGTGGAAGATCCGTCAGCAGACAATAAAAGGCCTCACAATCCCATCAGACCCAAACAGCCCGAGTGCTTCAGCAGCAGACACATTTACTGCCGGACAATCAGTTCAATTATTAACCTTCATTAGTTACTATGCCAAAGCAAGGAAAAACAGGACTTGAGAAATGTGACACCCCACGGACACTGACAGCTGAACACGAGCTCA
>NW_015785522.1:0-1657 GCF_001515625.1 Sinocyclocheilus rhinocerous | reverse complement strand
AACAAGCGATGTATCATAAGATGGCAATAAACATGAGAAGTGCCCATTATTCAATATTATTAAATTATTACATTTTTAATAATAAAATATAATTTATAAATTGTAAAATTAAAAAATTACTGTTTTCTATTGAAATATATTTTAAAATGTAATTTATTTATTGTGATGGCAATGCAAAATTTTCAGCAGCCATTACTCCAGTCTTCAGTGTCACATGGTTTTTCAGAAGTCTCTTGTTTCATTATTGAAAAAACCTCCTAATTCAACTGAATATCCTTCAGTTTCAGCATCCTATTTTGGTTGAACAGGATCAAGAGATGTGTGTGTGTGATGCATCTGCAGGTGTCTCATACAGGACCTGAAGTCTCTGCAAACTGACAGTGCTACTAAATATCTGCCTATTAAAGGGCAAACCGATATGCTGTCTTACCCTTTTCTCACCCCTCTAAAATCCTCCTTCCTGTCTTGCTCATTTATGTTAATGCACTGAAGGATTCAAGCTCTCACTGAAAGCTAAGACCCAAAACATATGCAAGAACGCAAGAATACAAACTCTACACAAGCATATGAACAAAAGCCCAATTTTATGTGTTGACAAATACATCAGAATCCAATTCATAATGCAACAAAGCAAGTATTGCATTTTCAGAGTTGCCACAAGTTTTTTTTTTCTCTTTTATGTCAATTTCTGTCATGGTGGCTGTATAAGGGTAATTGCTTGAAATGAAGATTGCTGAGCAAGTTAGTAACGTTTAGACTAATAGTTAGTCTGTTGACAGGTTTGCTATCTGAATGATAACATATCTGGTTTAATGGCACAGACATTTGAAGGAAACTCTATTGCTCCCTCGAGTACTGAGGTTTGTTATCGTCACTGTAATGCAAGAAAGCACATTATACACCATATGTCCATAACATAAGTATGTACCACACAATTGCAAAGCATTGGCCAACAATTCATTGTCATCGTACTACTATTGAGTACTGTATGTTTCATTCATTCATTTTCGGATCAAACTGTGCATATTACATCATATCAATAGAGTTTGTGCGACATGGCTCTTACGTTTGTGTCAGCCACCATTGGGTTTCCCAGGTCACAAACCACAACTCTGGTATCATTCTCTGTCCTGTGCTCACAGTTCAGCCGCTGAAGATCCTGAGACAGAGAGAAAAAAGCCTTAAGTTCTTCATTATTTAATGTATAATAACTGCTGTGTTGAACAACATGCTGAATGTCTAAGGAACACAAACAGAAGCATAATGCACCTTCAGAACGTAAATAAAATATTTGAATAATTATTTTAAATATTAAATAAATGTTTTATATTAAAAATGTGTTAACACAATATGTTATTGTGTATCTGCATACAAATTAAAAATTCTACCATTAGACTAACAAATCTTACAATCATACATACATTACTTCTAAACTGTAAAAATAAATAAATAAATAAAATAAAACAAAAATAATAAAACAATACTGAAAACAAAACTGGGCAATAATAAACCCAGTCAATAACTAACAAAAGCCAATAAAAACAGCTCTCTGGAGAGTCAAGGGAGGGACGGAGGATAGGAAACAAGAGAGCGAAAGTACATGATGAATTATCTGATAGTAATCACATCATACATCACTGAGGCCCTCCCCCTGTCA
>NW_015785521.1:0-1662 GCF_001515625.1 Sinocyclocheilus rhinocerous | reverse complement strand
AAAAAAAAAAAAAAACTGTACTTGCAAATAATATATTAAAGAAATTACATAAAAATGTCTGCTTCCCAACAAAATAAAGTACACTTTTTTGTCAAATTAAAAGTTTTACTTCAACATACATACTGAATCAGTTTTAATAGTCTTTTGTCATGTTCTTAAAGCCATATTTTGATGTGTTGAATAACAAAGCACATGTAAAGTACTTGATTATAATTTTAAACTGTAATGCTTTATTCAATAAAAGTTTCAATAGAAATTACATTAAAGTGTAATTTGGTTTACCATAAATGCTTGTTAATATATTCAGCAATTCAGTTTAACCATATTTCAGAGATATTAAAAGCAATTATTAAATTACATATAAAGATGTACTGAAGTCCAAAAAAGTGCTAATTCAACTAATTGCATATTTCAAATTAAACAAACAATACATTTTTATTTAATTGCAATTATGCAGTTAAGTGCCTGAAAACATTACATTAAATTTGTACTTAATTATATATATATTTTAAAGTATATTATTTCTGTAATAGGTGCTCTGTTTAAAAGTGTACTTTTTTTCACAAGAGACAGTTCACCCAAAATCAACATTCTGTCATCATTTATTAACATTCATGTCTTCCAAAACTCCATGATGCTAATTCATCTGAGGATTTAAAAAAGTGAATTTTCAGAGAACATCCTGGTTGCTCTTTTCCATAAAACAAAATGAAATGGACTAGGACTGTCAAGATTTAAAATCACAAACAACCACTATAAAAGTATCATAAAAGCAGTTCACATGACTTGTGAGATATTCACTTAGTATTCTGAAGGTGTACAGTAGCTTTGTGTGAAGAATCGATTGAAATTCAAACACCATTGTTCCTCACAAAGATACATTGTTAGTGCACATTTTGTATGGATCATACTTACAATACTTTTATAGTGCTTCTTTGTCATTTTGTAGCTTAACAGATCCAGTCCCTTTTCACTTTAATTATAAGGAAAAGCACAAGGCAGGCTATTCTTCAAAAAGTCACCTTTTGTTTTCCACAGAAGTCAGCCACGTCAGACAAGTGAACATGAAAGTAAACTGACAGACTCATCATAATTTAGCATGTAATCAGCAACAATGTAGTCATTATCACAAAATAAACCCATTAGGGTGATACAAAACCCCTTATGCATCTTGCATTCTCCTCTCACATCTCATTATTTTTTCATTTGATTAAACTAATAAAGACTAATGACGAAAAAAGGCGATGAATGGCTTTGAGCAAACATAAAACTAGGTGGCTCATGCTGCATATTGTCTGCAGGTGGATGAAGGAGGCCAGGCTACTGCAAAAGATTTGATACCACTGCAGATACCGAGGAGCCAGAATTAATTTAAATCCAAATGCTGGCCAGGATCAGAGTATAAGCACTAACATACCATACCAGAACACAGAAACAGCACCACACCCTGCACACAATGATCCACTGCCTAACTGCAGTCTCTCTTAGTAGGCATCTTAATCACACTGTACAGTATTTTCCTTTTAGCTTCTTCAAACACACCCTTACTATGACACACCACGTTTTTCTAGAGAAATTTGATATGTACATGTCAGTTAAGATGAATATCGTGAACAGTGAGTGAGGTCATTTGATCACTCCAGAGAGAGTCACCAATCATTG
>NW_015785520.1:0-1662 GCF_001515625.1 Sinocyclocheilus rhinocerous | reverse complement strand
TGTTTTAGTTTCACTAAAAAGAATACGAAAAAATAGTTGAGAAATTACTGCTGTCATCACTAAATTTGTCATCAAATAAATTTTAGATCTTTAAACGTACATTAACATTATGGTATTATGGTCTTGGAAGACTGAACATTCCTTCAGGAAACTTTCCCACAGAAAAATGTAACTATAATATAAAGTGGCAATTTCATATGAAACTGAAATTGTACGAAAACACGTTTTATTTTATTTTATTTATCTTTTTTTTTTAAGCCTGAAGGTCCACCCCTTAATTGTTACTGGTGCGTAAACAGATACAAAAATGAAAAACGTATGAAACATACAAAACGTACAAATGAGATCATACCAGTTCTCCAAACTTAAAACAGTTACAAATTTCCACGAGATTGTTGACAGAAACACTGCCTGGTAAGTCATTGACTGCCTTAAGTTTCAGACACAGCCAGCCTGTACTTACATTACACCAAGCCCACAGGACGTGACTGTGTCAGGAAACTCATTTTAGATGGTTCATCTTGCTGCTGAATTTTTTAGATGCTTGGTGCAAGCATTTTCATCTGAGAAGACTGAACTTGGCAGTAAACAAGCACGACAGGAGGTAAAAAAAAATACATTCAAATTGCCTCACTCCAATGAAGACTCAATCACAAAAAGCCAGAAATGTTCGTGTGATCTCCAGAGCTTTGCCAGTGTATGCTGAGCAAGAGGCAGCGAGCCATTCACTCCCGTGAACAATAACTCTTCAGATAGAGCCAAGATAGCCCTCTGTTTAATTCACACAAACGGCAATTTGAATTATTAAACAGACCCTTTCATTTGGGCAATTAATTGTGTGCTATTGACTATTGCAGTGACTGAAGATAATGTTCCCAGCTGGATTGTACTAAGAGAATCAAACCCCAGAGATCCCGTCAGCATAATTGCAAAAAATTGCAGTGTATTTTACAATATAAGACTTATTTTCCATCATGTTGTTTTTTGCTTTGCATAATGCAGCTCTTCTTAATTACACATTTTCCAAGATATTTCCAAGTCCAATGCGAAAGGTTTTTTTCCCCCATAAAAGCAAAATAAAAAAGGTAATTAAAATAAATAATGGAGGACATGTTTTTTCCCTTGAGGTCAATATACAAATTACCTGGGGTTCTAGACACTTATAATTGCACCATGAAAAAAATGTCCCAGCTAGACTACAATACAACCTTAAAAATATAAAAATGCACAGTATTGGGGAGAGTGGATATATTGTAATTAACAAACCAGAAGACCAGAACCAAAATGTACATTTTAAAGGGATAGTTCACTCCAAAATTAAAATGTATTCACATTGTCATTCCAAACCTGTGTGAATATATATATTTTTTATGTTTTGAATCCCATTGACTTACGTTGTATAAGGGGAAAAAAAGAACTTTTTCAAAATATCTTTTTAATGTAAAGTTTGTCATTTTGGGTGAACTATCGCTTTAAATTTAGCGCAAGATACCCTAATTTAGGATTCATTGCACATGCATATCACAGAAAAGTACTTAAGATCACAACCCTTGGCACTAGCAAATGAATATGTCAATATCCAGAAAAAAAAGTATATTTGCATCAAAAGCAAGCGACGATTCCTATGTGGACACTTTGGTCGCTCAGATGTGAGTTTATATG
>NW_015785519.1:0-1662 GCF_001515625.1 Sinocyclocheilus rhinocerous | reverse complement strand
TAAATGAGGAAGTGGCTGTTAGAATGTAAATGGGTGTCCACACAAACCCAATGGGGTTGCTTTTTTGACAAGCTCTCTTATCTTCTCTCCAAACATGAATCAATGAATAGTTAAAGAATCAACAGCTACTGCATTTTTGCTAGTAACTTGTGACTGAACAAACAGAACAACTGAACAGAAACAACAAAAAACAGTGAATTAACGAATGAATCAATGAATAGTAAAAGAATCAACAGCTTCTGCAATATTTGCTTGTATCTTGTGATTAAACGAAGAGAACAAATGAACAAACAAATGAATCAATGAATGAATAATAACAGAATTGATAGCCACTGTAATATTTGTTAACCATTTGTGACTGAATGAGAATAATGAATTGAACTGAGCAAACAAACAACTGAACTAATGACAGACTGAATGAATAAATGAATAGTAAAAGAATCAACAGCTAGTTTTTGCTAGTAACTTGTGACTGAACAAACAGAAAAACTGAGCAGAAAGAACAAACAAACCAGTAAAGCAATGAATGAATCAATGAATTGTAAAATAATCAGCAGCTACTGCAGTGTTTTGCTTGTAACTTGTGATTCAATGAAGAAAATAAATGACAGAATGAACAAACAAGCAAAGAGCTGAATGAATGAATGAATCAGTCAATGAACAATAACAAAATCAACAGTCACTATAATATTTGTTAACTATTTGTGACCGAATGAAGTGAACAAACAAACAACTTAATCAATGACTGAATCAATGAAGCAATAGAATAGAATCAACAGTCACTAAAATATTTGCTAGCCACTGGTGCCTGAATGAACAGAATGAATGAACCGAATGAACAAAATCAATTAATAGCAACATAATTAACAGTCTTTATAATATTTGCTAGCCACTTGTGACTGAAACAATGAAATAGTGAACTGAAGAAACAAACAGGCAAAAAACGGAATAAACTAATGAATAGCAGGAATTGAATGAATCAAATGAATCAACATCAATTCAGAATTAACTTGTTACTGAACAAGCAGAATAAATATAAAAAACAAACAGGTATATCAACAAATTAATCAATAAATTCCTTTTGCCATGATGTCTTCATTTGTCTTATTCCCATCATTTGGGAATAAGATTGTTAATACTGAGAAGATTATTATGGCTAGACTATAGGAGAATACACAGGAAGCAGTGATGTAAAAGAGGAAGTGGCTGTTAGAATGTGAATGGTTGTCCACACAAACCCAAATGGGGTTGCTTGTTTTAGCAAGACCCCATCAAGCTCTTATCTTCTCTCCAAACAGACCCTTTAGGCTGCATATGTAAATACAACGCACTTTGCTGTTCCTCTTTTAGGTGCAATCTAGCTGAGAAGTTTATCTGAAAGGCTTGAGCACAATTAATTGTCACTAATGCTTGTGTTGGTTCCCACACATATAAATAAAAAATGTGTTCACCGCAAGCGGTTTCATTTAATCTATGCTATGAATTATACATCAAACTGCATGTGATCTTCTCTTGCACCTCTTGTTTGTTTGGCTACGATCCCAGACACTTGAGCTCCAGACTGACCACTGAGCTGGAATGAGAAAAGGCCCAGATGTTGAGAAGCTGGGCTCCGATTGGCCCCCTCACTTGGCCGTGAGGTCCCAGGCCAGGCTCCAGGAA
>NW_015785518.1:0-1662 GCF_001515625.1 Sinocyclocheilus rhinocerous | reverse complement strand
AGAACTACTACAAAGGGAGTGAACGGAGAGAGTTCCGCTGCGTAAACCGACACCGACCATCGCGCCGCTCGCTCGCTCTCCTAGGCGTCAAGAAAGAAAGCATGGAGAAAACACAAGGAGCTGAGTCTTTCTTTGGAAAATGTGGGATTTGTTAGCCTCTTTTTGAAACGGTGCTCTTGTAAGACCAAGCGCGCTGTGTGCGTTTGCATGCGTTTTTGGACGCGCTGTTACGCACTGACTCGCCAGAGGTAAGTTTGACGCCTCCAATACAAATGCAACTGAATTATTGCGGTGTTCTGTTATTGCAGTGTTTAGTTCTGTTATAAATTGACGTCACAACGTAACATAATTTGTGTGTTTGTTTTTTTATGCGTTTATTGTAAAAGCGTTGGGGGTGGAAAGGATATTTGATACTGTCATTAAGTCAGTCAGTCAGTCAGTCGGCGGAGCTCCAACTGTTGCCGTATTGTTTAGATAAGTTTAAAATCCTAACAAAAGAGGATTGGCATTGCTGACACAGTTATGTGTCACTTTCGCGAATGTAACTTGGCGCAAACGCAGTGCGGTTTTAATTGCACACACATCGCGACGTGCAAACAAATAGAACACTAAAATCTTCTCAAGTGCCACATTGAGTGAGTGAATAACGCTGACTGTTTATTGTGTGTGCAATGGGATTTATATATTTGAAGCACAACATCAGCACTTTTTTCTTAGTGCAATTGCATCGTTCCTGCCACGTTCACAGGACAATAAAACGATTATCTCTGAGGGAATATTGACTGAAAATGAATGTCTATAAAGTGACAAATGTGATGAGCTATTGAAATTATACGTGAGAGTGATGTTGAAAATCACACGATCATGCTGGAGATCGACCACCAGCAGATGTTTTGGTGCTGTGACAAGCAGAGCGCGTTTTCCTCGTTTTCCTTCTTTTCTTGTGACTGGTCGTCTATAATAAAGTAAGTGCGCACTGCATACTGGAGATTACAGTAATTACAGCATGGAGTGGACACTGGTGTTTATAGGCTGGGCGCTCATTCGGGCAGAGAAATGGTCAAAGGGACAGTTAACCTAAGAATAAAAAATAATGTTTTTATTTTCTCACCTTCTTGTTCTAAGCAAGCCTTGCTTTCTACTGTGTAACACGAAATGAGACATTTTGGAGAATATCTTAATCACTGTTTTCCATGCGTTGACAATAAATAGTGACTGAAGATGTCAAATCTGAAGTATGATGTAAAGTTGCCTTAAAAGTGGTATGATATCTTAAGTATTCTTAAGATTTACAGTAGCAGTTCTGTGGCTAGAGATAGAAGTTTAAGTTGTTATTCAGTGATCTTCCACTCTATTGATCTGTTAACAGCAAGTTGGTTAGTGGAGAATCGGACCAGACATACAGTAGATTAGCTTTCTTGTGTACTTGTACTTGAGCACCAGGATGGATGTAAGAACTTTGTTAAACTTCAAATTTGGCCCGTTGGTCAGATAAAGCTATTGTTTTGTTCAGAGGACTTTGAAAGGACAACTTCTGTGATACTTTTTGGTGTTCTTTTGGATGCCTGACGCCTTCATTTACCATTCATTGTTATTGCATGGACCAATCATTTGTAGAGGTTTGGACTAATTGTGAGTAAATGATTACTCGGGTGAATTTTT
>NW_015785517.1:0-1661 GCF_001515625.1 Sinocyclocheilus rhinocerous | reverse complement strand
ATATATATATATATGATGAACCTATACACTGCACCTGCAGATGGTAGTGATGCTTTCACTCTCGTTTCTCTAATATAGATTCATAAGCTGAATCATGGACATTAATATGGATATTTGGATTTGTACTAGTTTGTGGACTTTTGAGGCTTTATCAGAGACATGGACATTATTTTTTGAAGATGAATTACAGAATAAATGAATGCATGCATGAATGAATGAATGAATGAATGAATGAATGAATGAAGAATTTAGCCAACCCAAATCGCATGAAAAACAGGAATCATTTATAAATATGAAAATTTTATGCAACAATTAATATGCCTGTATGACACACTGTGTGTGTGGTGTATCACAAACATGTTTTCTGAGAACTGTAAGCATTATACTAACAGATGGTATGACTGGCTCAGTCTCAATTGAATGAGTAATGGTAGGATATCTTTACTCAGCTTCTCATGCTCCTTCTTATCTGTGAAATCACCAGGATATCACTTTCCAATGTCTACATTAGCAGCTACCTTTTAAGGCAGCATCCTAACCAATTATGTGCCCTTATGAGTGAATGATTTGATAGCTGATTGTGCCTTTTATTGTTTTAGACCCCATTATTATTGTTTTTCTTATTATAGTATTACCTATTATTGTTTTTGTTGTATGGGGAAAAAAATGAATAGTGAAAAATTCTTCATAATATTTTCTTTCGTGTGAACTATATTGTTATATTATAAAGACCAGTCATTGGAGAAACACAAATTACACTCCTCATGCAGAGTACACAGTGTCGGTTGATTCCAATTGGGATTTGATGTTAGCATGGTATTATGCTAACAGTGTGCCTAAAATCTAGTTCTTCTCAAGAGCCAGTTGGTGTTTCTTCAGCTATGAGAATTTAGCACTGTAATAAATCTAATTTTTGTTATATGAAGGTGATATCTCTTTTGGAAACATACTATACTACAGCCAAACTAGTTCCAGCCTGGGTGCTTGATGTTTACATGACCATTTCTTGTTGCGTTATATGGAAATAATGTCGTTTTTGGTTAGTTTTAGACATGCTGGAATGCTGAATTATCAGGAAATCAGACCATACACATTGGTGCACACACATTTTAAGAGTGTATTTCTGGTTTGGGGATGTGTGTGTATGACTGCAGCTGTAAGCTCGGTAATGAGAGTAGTCTAATGAGAGGAGACAGATCTGTACTTACGGCATTAGTTAGCTTGGCTCAATGTCCCAGCAAACACACACCCATCCCAGCTCAATGTATCCTGCTTATCTATTCTCCTGGTTCAATGTTAAAAGAACAAATAAGAGAAAAACACATACATAAATAACAATCATTCATTACTGATGCCTTTAATATCCTTGAAAGCACAATATGTTTTACGCTCTTGTGAACAAACTTGCAGTCTACTGCTTACATAGGCAGCTACCTTGTAAGGTATCATCCTAAATGATATCGAACCTCAAAAGGGAGTGATTTGGAAAACCGAAAACTTTCTAAATGGTCAGTCATGCATGCCAAATAGGGCTCCTTGTGTGAGACTCAGTATCACATTAGTGTAATGTTAGCATGTTGCTAAGCTAACAACGCAATACTCTAAGCACAAAACATATACAACACAAGCAAATATTGTTCATACTCAAATCTCTTCTACAT
>NW_015785516.1:0-1610 GCF_001515625.1 Sinocyclocheilus rhinocerous | reverse complement strand
TTTACTGTATTTTTGATCAAATAAATGCAGCCTTTGTGAGCAGAAAAGACATCTTTCAAAAACTATTATATTGTAAATGTTAGATAGGTACATAGTCATATTTTAGCACTATAACTGAACTTGTTTACATAAATCAGTTTAGTGTTGACAACTAGTTCATCGTGACAAGTTGGCAATTCATTATCACCCAAAAATAGCATTTGTTTCCATATGGTCAAGCCTATATATATACCCGCCATGTTTGGAATGGTTGAATCTCGACAATCTCACTAAATGACCTTATTGTTGTTGTGACACTTGATCGTTGTCGTTCCGCGGGGACTTTATTTAAAGCTATTGAATTCTGCAGTGCTGTGTTGTGTTGTGGTTTTATACTGTCTCTGGTGGTCTGTCTGCTGTCCTCCTCCTGTCAGCCTTAATGTCTCTCCATCCTGCTGTGACTGCGCAGGGCATGACGGAGCGGCGTATGCTGGTATTCTGAGACTCTGGGATTGTCTTTCTCTGTGTAGTTCCTGTTATGGATGTAGATGTGGAGAGGGGATATTGCGACACATTTCTGCAGACAGGTGACAGGACGCTGAGGTGTCGTTTCCCTTGATGGTGAACTGGACAATGCAGTCACACTGCTGAAGATTTCTATAGGTTTATGACGGCTTCAGTGTTGGGGTCGAAACTGTAGCTTTCCAAACTACAAGCTACTGATCATTTAAATTTAGTCTAGCAACCATTTAAAAAGTAGAGGAAATAATGAAAATACACTACAAGTTTGTTCTAAAAATAGCTCATTATATAAAAAAACAACTCTGTTTAGGGGGAATCTGTTTATCAGATTTTATTACAGTGCTCTCCCAGATTACTTGATTCTGATTGGTCAGTCGCGGCATTAAACAGTCAAATATATATTTTTATTTAGCATATTTCAGTGTAGACCATAGGGACATGATGTTGAACATGACTTTCATTTGTCTCATACCAATCTGCATTCTCTCTGTTTTTATACCAATACAAATTAGAATTGTTAAAAGGCACCGTCTTGCAACTCAAAGCATTTCTTTTTTGACAGATAAACAGAAGTTCAGGAGTATTGATCACTAAGAGTGGCTCTTACAAATAAAATGGAAAAAATCCATTATTATTATATACATTTTTTTTTATTCATTAAGTGAAATAAATAAATAAATTGTAAGTAAAATTTAATAAATAAACTAGTAAAAAAATAGACATTAACTGTTTTTTTTTATTATTATCTATGGTTTTGTTCCGAAATCGTAAGAGAAAAATGTTGTTTGACCATCCCTGACCTCTGCAAAATGGATTACCCAGTAAATATTCATCCATGGCATTTAATATTTTGACTTTCATCTTCTTTTATGTATTTTTTTCACCAGAAAAAAAAAGATTTGGGCTAATGACCGGTGGTTGTGTTAACACAGAATGACCCAATTGCGTTTCTTCATCCTTTTGCCAAATGCTTTTCTTTTTGTTTTTGCCAGTCGAGTTGAATCAAACTGGACAGTGTGTTATTTTATTGTTAAATTTGACTAACTTTTTTTATAACATGAATTAAATATGTTAAACTATATATATATATATATATATATATATATATA
>NW_015785515.1:0-1655 GCF_001515625.1 Sinocyclocheilus rhinocerous | reverse complement strand
GAGTGAACCTGGGCCATTTAACACCCATCAGCTCGTGAATACATTTCATCACTGCCTTCGTTTTCCAGCCCACACTTTCCAAAAGACATGAGAGGGGAAAGAAAAAATGCCCTTGATAAAGGTGATAGTGGCTAGCTGAAACCTCTTTATGGGGGAATAAAACAGAATTTTACAGAAAATTCACCTCCACAACTTTTCTCCAATGAAATATTGCTTGCTTTTGTGAAACCAAAAAGGATGTCTGCAGTTGTGGCCAAAACAAAACACTCAGTCACAAATACAAACCCAGTCTCTATGGTTTAATTAGTAACCTGCGTGAGAGAATAAAAAAATAAATAAATGGTAACATGTTATTAACAAGTTGAGACGTTTGTGTGCAGGAGGAAGGAATTACAAGGCACTGATTCACCAACTCTATATTTAGCGCTAACAGTGTGTAAAGTAAACAGAGTCATGTAGCAACAAGTGGGTCAAACAAACACACTAGGTCAGAGGAATGTGATGATGGTGCTTAAAGTCTCAATAGAAAAATGTCTTATTGAATGCTATTGGAATGGGAGTAGGGCATGGGCATAAATGAATAATGCACTTTAAAGTGTACAGTGTAAAATGAGATTTTGGGGAAGCAATATAACTAAAACGGAGCAGTTTCTCCCTGGCAAGTAGCTTTATTACAACAGTATTGCTTATGATCAGGGATTTGAATAAACATCTAACTCATAAGTATTAAATTAAAGAAATTCTGTCATCATTGATTCACCCTCATGTCTTTCCAAACCCCCTTTTTTTGGTGGAAGACAAAAGAAGAAATTTTGAAGTCTGTGCTGGTCAATTTTGCCAATCAATCATGATTAATGGTGACAGCATTAAAAACACCATTAAACTTTGTATTATACATTTCTGGGTATGATTGTTATGTTCCAGTCCTAACTGACCCTAATTGGATTCAATATTGCCCAAAAATTATCTTCTCTTATATTACAGAATAGATGATAACATATAATAATAAACAATAAACATGATAGCATAAAATGTGTGAAACTTTATTTATTTATTCATATTTTTAATTTAATTTACATTTATTTAGCATTTGTTAAATTAAATTAAATTAAATTAAATTAAATTAAAACAGCTTCGCACCAAGATCATGGGTTGCACTCTTAGAAAAATTCACATGGATTAATAAAAATGTACAGCTTCAACACAGCGTACATTTCTTTGCATAAATATATAAAGGTAAATACCCTCAGAGGGTTGTTGAGAAACTAACATAACAAAATACAAATAAAATACATCATTTTTACATAACCACTTATTGTAAGCACATTCCACAACACCACAACAAAAGAAGCAATATGATTTGTGAACGAACCATTCGTTTAAGTCAGATCTATTCAAAGAAAATAGACAAAACAGACAAAACTGGTCTGATTGATTCGTTCAAGAAGCGGACTGATTCAGTACTTGGGTTCACCTCACTCAGTGAATCAATGATTCAACAATGAAGATTATCAATCCAGAACATCTTAAATGTCAGTCTGCTCAACACAGAAAGCTATTGCACAACTTATTAATATACTTTTGATATTTTCATCATAACATTTTGAGAATTTGATCTTTTAGAAACATTCATTTTCTATTAAGCTTGAATTGGA
>NW_015785514.1:0-1660 GCF_001515625.1 Sinocyclocheilus rhinocerous | reverse complement strand
TGTTAATGGTATGGTCACAACAGACGGATGTTGTGCTAATTGTGTGTAGAGTTTTGAAAATGTGACTACAGATTGAACAAATGGATGTTTAGCAATTGGCAAAAACAGTAATGATTATTTACCGAGCTGATCTCTGTTTTTCATTCCCAAAAACTATCACTGAGGTCTCTGACATAATTATTTTGTCCATTACAGATCAAGGCCTACCCTTATATTACATAGTGTTGATTTCTGCTGCTGGATCTCTGATTGTAGCTGCAGTCGTGATGTGCTGCATCTGCTGGAAATGTAGAAAAACAGGTCAGGAATTCATTTGAGCAACAAATATTAACTACCATCAGTTCATTTGAATCAGATATACAGATTACTATATAGCCTCGGTACGCAATCTGTTGTTTTAACACATCTGTGATCAATGCTAATGCAGTTGAGACCTGGAATGAAGACAGAACTGATTCAGCGTTGAGTAAACCAACAACACGAAAAAAGGTAAAATCATTCATGACTGTGTTGTAAGAAGATGTGGTGCAGTCTGTTAGTGTGACTGAAGCAGCTGTTAGAAGTTTTGTGTGTAACGTGCATCAGATGGTCAGTGCACAGATGTGGGTTTGCGCAGTTTTAAGCATGTTTTAACCAGTTTACATTAAGTGCATGTACTGTTTGCACCTTATTGTAAATATTAATATACAGTAAATCCATTTAGCAGGGCTATTTTCATTTTTGTAGACCTAAAATAGTTCATTTGCATGAATTTAAATGTATTAACAGAAAGTTCCTCTGTCACGTCCAATCACATTCAATGCATCTTTTTAACATAAGGTGATTGTCAGTCCCCAACATTCTGCCTACCACTACGAGTTTTCTTTCTTTCTATTATTTTACTTTGGTCATACACATTGCTATGAGATAAAACACTATGGTCATACATGATTTTATCCATCGTGAGATAAAATGAGAGACTTATGTGTCTTCTGTGGTTGAGAAGACTTGATGAGAAACGTGTCTTCATAGTGATTATCAGTGAAGTGATTGGACGTCATTCATTTGAATAAGTTACCGATTTCCACCGATAAGGGACAGCATTGCAACAGAGCTAAGTGCTAGTGGTGACAATAGAGGTGCAAACACTGATCCGTCTGCAGATTAGCAACACTAATTAATAAATATCTAGATTTAAATACACACATAAAATCCATCAGTTTCCTCTAGATGGTCTTCTTGTGCTTCTTTGTTGATGCAACAGTTGTACATTTTTAAATAATCAAGTGACATTTAGAAACATTTAATTAAGTAAATTATCAAAGAAAATATTTTTCTGCTCAACATGGAGGGCTTGATCTGCAGTTAATTTCCACTCCAGAGAATTTGAAGAAAAATTATATTACCAGTTTCAGATTCCTGACTGAGTTTGTGTTTCCTTGCAGAAATCAAAGTCGGAGGCTGTGTATGAAAATGTGCCCAAAAAACGGTGATCAAATACTGAATCTACTTGAACTGATGTTAGAGCTGAGTAATGGACACTGACTAGTGCTTTCTGTTTTTCTGGTAGGCTGTCTCTCTTTTATGTTTTCACTGTTTGTATTAAATCTTTTGGTGTTAGTGTGATGTATAGCCTTTTATTTATTTTCTCATTTTGTGGTTCCCCAATATCATAGCATCC